>NW_005188529.1:0-19725 GCF_000239375.1 Pundamilia nyererei
CAAATTCTTTCTCTTGCTCTGTTTGAAAGCACATACATTTATGCTTTCAGATCAGGTGTTTGCTGTGCAATAAATATATCTCTCAACAGTGTGGGCTCGCTCTGGGTACTCTGGTTTCCTTCCACAGTCCAAACACACGTTACAGTTGTGGTCAGATGTTTACATTCACTCATCATTGGCATGAATCTCATGGTAATTTGGGTCTTTTAATGGTTTCTTTGAACTGTTGTATTTCCGGGGTGGAATGATTGTACAGGATACATCTTTAATGGCTTGATGAGTTCATAGCAGGCTTGAGCCTCAGCAGTTCCTGAGTTGTTTCTGAACATCTAAACCAATTTACTCTCATCTAACGGTGACAGTTTGGGTCTTCTTCCAGACTTTGACAAAAACACAGTTACCAGACCCCGTGTGTATACTTTTAACCCTGTGTGAGAATCAGAGAAAGTCCATAATAAATTCAGAAGAACAGTTCAAAGAAATCATTAAAAGTCCCCTAATACTATGTCAGTCCTCCCCACGATAAGTGTAAACTTCTGACCACATCTATAGGTTAACTGATGATGGTGTGAATAGCTCTGTTTCTATGTCTTAGCCATGCAACAGATTGGCGAGCTCTTCATGGTGTAACCCGTCTCTATGGAAGAATGAATGACTGTATTAATCACACCTACATAATGATGATATGAAATCAAATCACCCAGTTATCATGAACTGAATGCTTTTTGTTTTCCAAATTATGCTCATAGTGGCTCTAAAATCTGCTTTTTTTGTCAGTGCTTGCAGAAGATGCCATAAAAGCAGCACTGTCAGACTACCGGCTAAAGCAACAGGACAAGGAGGAACATGTTAAAGCCAGCAATTAATGTTTTTATTCACTGACTATAATAATAGATGTATCCTATTGTTGGATATCGTGCCTCTCCTAGTGCCAGAGCAGTGCAGACGGGTCGCTGTAATCACATCGCATCAGATCTTGCATCCATTGGGGAATTCTCCACAGGTGTGGGTCCCATATTGTTCAAGTGTTAATAGCGTTTATGGATTCTTTGCTTTTATCACACAATCAGAATTGTTTAATTAACAATGGGTTCATGGTGAAGCTTAACACTTTAATACACAGAGCATTAAAGACATCTTTAATGAAGCAGGGATGTGGGTTTGTAGTTTTATTTTTTTTTGGCTTTGAGGCTCTTTCTGGCTCACTTGTGAGACAATGTAGGTCCCAGATGAAAGACTTGGTATGAGAATGTCAACAGTTAAAGTTTACATACAAAAAAAAGTTCAGAAAATTTGTATGAGGTGCTTTGCTTACTGTGAATAAACAGATTAAAAGACTTCAGTGTCTGTGTGTGTGTAAATGTCATCCTGCTGATCCTGAATCAGCAGGAGCCACCCTCTGCTGACGCACAAGCACCTTTTTCAGCACGAGCAGCACTGCCAGCATTACGAGAGCCACTAACACACACAGCACAACGAGCAGAGAGACTATCGCTGCAGAGGCCTGCTGAGTGAACAGCTGTGGGACGAGAGTGGGCACGAGTGCATCTCTATGTGTGGAAAGCAAGAACTGTGTCCCCTCAGCAAGGGTTACGTTACTCTGAGGGTATCGAGCTGTAATGTTGTCTCTGCAACTCTGTTCCTCCTCAGGGAGAGAAGTAGTAGTCTTTAAATGGAAGGGGCTGACTGACTGACTGTTATTTAGGGATAAGCACTCCTCATAGGTAAGAGTCTCTAAAGAGTAGTGCAAGACACGCGTCTTGGAAGAGTCTTGATTACTGTTTAGAGCTTCAGAAAGCAGTCCATTAGTGGTTAGTTTTGATATTTTCTCTGCTGGCTGCGCTGTTAGCATCCTCGCCTGTGCAGAGCTGAGGTCACGTTCGTGTGTCCTGTCATTTGGCTTCAGGACACGAGGACAGATGGCCACGACAGAGAGATTCAGAAGCAGACGGTGGGCGAGATGATCAGGCTCTGTGCACACAATGTCTGTGGCCATCTTAAGCCTACCGCTCAGCAGCCAGCGGTACAGATACAGAATGTCACACTCGCACACCCACAGGTTGTTGGTGAGGTCCACAGATCTGAGACGTGGCAGGCTGTCAAAGGCGCTCTCTGGGACTGACCGCAGGCAGTTGCTGTTGATCTTCAGGACCTGCAGGTTGACCAGGGCAGACAGTGAGGGCAGGTCCAAGGCAGAGATGCAGTTTTCTGAAAGATCTAAGTGGGTCAGTGATGGTGGAAGACTCATGGGGAGACTGGTAAGCCTGTTCCCCTTCAGCGTCAGGACCTGCAGCTTATGGAGACCCTGAAGTGCCCCGGGCTGGATGGCACGAATACGGTTGTCCTCTAAGTCCAGGTGAGTGAGGTTTCCCAGCTGCCTCAGGACACCTGAGGTGATGTAAGTAATGCGGTTTTCTTGCAGCTGCAGGGACTCCAGGCTGGGAGGCAGGCCACGAGGGAAGCGGGCTAGCAGATTGTGACTGAGGCTGAGCTCCTGGAGGCCAGAGAAGGGCCAGAGCTGGTGGTCCACATTACAGAGCTGGTTTCTGGCCACAGATAGAGCCGAGGTACTGAGAGGAACCGAGCGAGGGAGTGACCTCAGGCCTAGTGACTCACATAGAACCAGAAATCCTGGGCAGCAGCACCCAGTAGGACAGGGAGACACTGCAAGGCAGGCTAGAGGACAGATGCAGAGAGCCAGCAGGACACCACATCTGCACCAAAGCATGACTCACTGCAAGAATAATGCAGGAAAGACGAGAAGTTAGATGAATTTAGAGGATATGGTTCTTCTAAAAGTTCTATAAAGGAAGGGGTATAATGTTATAATATGGCTTAATTAACGGTTAATAAGCAGCTGAAAGATCCCTGGTTTGATCCAGGAAGGACAGACAAATTCCACTGGGGCTGCATCAGGAAGTGCATCTGACATAGAAACTCTGCCAAAACAAACACGTGGAGCCACCTGCTGTGGTAATCCCGTGTGGATAAGGAAACAGCCAAAAGCAGCTTTATTAAAGGTTAATGAACCATTTATTAATACCAGTACTCCACCAGCACACTCTGGTACATATAATGACCTTATGGAAAAGAGCTGCAGAGTGTAAAACCCATTCATGGAATTGCCAAAACTATTTATAAAGCCACTTCTTACGTCTTAAAACCCCATGATAAGGTGTGACTTGTTATAAAGTGATGCCAAAGAGTGAAAGCTGCCTCACTTACCATTCTTCTTTCTGTGTATTATCTGCTCCTCCAAAGAGACAGGCAGGGGTGCTTTCCCATGCTCCCTACGTGATCGACTGTCCCTCTAAAGATAACCGACGTTACTGATAATTCCAGGCAGATGCTCATCAAAGTTTAATGACAGCCTTAAGGAGCTCTATTACCTGTTCTTGATCATCTTCTCCATCCGAACTGACCAAGAAGTCCTTTTGTTTGTCAGCTGTTTTATGATGAACAAGCTGAAAATACAAAAGACATTCAGAAAAAAAAAATGGTATGAAAAAAAGGATGTCCTAAATATTCTCCTGTTGGAGCCCAGCTAAGGTGGAGGTTATTAGTGACTTTAGTGAAGATGTGCTACAAGGTTTGCATCTTTCTGGAAGGAAGAGTGAAAGTAAGGGGCTAGCATTTTCTCGAATTATTTAGCACCTCATTGATAAAAGAGCAGGGAATCTGAGCCCGGTGTAAGGCTCTGTCTGGGCTCACGTTTCAGCCACCACATGGTTACACTTGCTTTTCAGCTGGTGCGCTATCATGTCCTGTTTGATCTTTGGCAGTTTGACCTACTTAAGACCTGAAAGGAGTTTTATGTTTGAGGATTCAAAAAACATTCTTATGAATTTTCTACATTTTTTTTAAACAGATTTCAGATGGCATCATGATTTATCCATGTCACACTGGAAATAAGATATATTAAAATACACAACTGAAAGAGTTGCACTGTTCATACAGCATCAATATTTCATTACTTGCTCAAAATATGGAACAAAAGGGATTCGACTTTTTTATCATAATTCTAATGGGAACAAATCAGGGTCCCCAGGATTTGTATAAACAATACATGAGCTCCTGTTTTGTGCCAAAGGGTCCGTATGTATCTGGATTACTGCTATTGAAATATTAAACAATTCTGTACAGTTGCCAGCAAAGGACAAAGGGGGCTCTCGTCATCTCCAGGCTCGAGTACCTTCTTCTGCAGTCCTGCGAGGTGATGGTGCCAGCGGCTTCATCCCGGCCAATCAGAAAGCTCTGGCAGTGTTTTTTTTTTCTTTTGCAGATCAGGGGTTTGAACTGTTAAAAGAGAAGACAGCCTATATCATCACAGAGCAGATATCACAGATCTGGCATTTCGGTAATTACCTTAAAATAGTTACCAGTGATTTCTGTGTGGACGCAGGTCAAAATTACAGATTCCCAAGTGGAACATAATGTGCACGTTGAGATTGTCCTCTTGTTTTTCCGAGACCTTCCTCGCCTTTTCTAATTGTAGGTTTCCACAGGGTTGTATCTGTGCTTCATTTGGCGTAGCTTCAGCCATGTACGCTGCTACATTTACAGCACTCAGAGACATCTTTTTTGATAGCTTTATTAAATATAAGCAAAACAAAACGGTCTTTTTGTAAACAATTCAAGTGTCAAAAAAGAAAGCAACTGTGGCTGAGGTTGGGCGGAAAACAGTATGTCAGCATGACAAAAGCATCGGCACATAATTCAGGCTTAGATTAGATGCTCAAGGTCATTAACTTAACAACAGGACAGAGTAATTTAATCAAAGAAAATCAGACAAGAGAGACAAATATGCATCTGTCAAGCCTATACACGTAAGCTAAACATGCCAACTGTCTGTCCTTCTACTCACATTTCAAACGTTTACACTTAAAAAAAAAAAAGCATAATTTATCGTATACATAAATGCACTAACTATTTAAAAGGAAAACTTAAACATTTGTTTTCTACTGCCTACTTTTTTATACATTTGCCCATTGAGAGCAGGTCAAAGGTATTAGCCGAATAAATATGTACAGTCATCGTACAAAGAAAGTGCACCCTCTTTCAGTTCAAGACAGTTCAGAACAGCATCCTGTGACATATTACGACATGTCATTGATTTAACAAAGACTAAGCTGAAACGCAGAAGCATTGTGTGGAAACTAAGTCCACCCTTCCATTATGAAGTAAGGGGGTAACTAACAGCCAGGTACTGCTGACCAAATGCATTTGATTAACTAATCATTGATTAACTAATCATTTGATTAACTAATCATTGATTAACTAATCATTGGCAGGTGTGAGCACCTTTATAAAATCAGAGGTTTGTAGGTCTGTGGTATTCAGGTGTGTTGACACAATGCTGAGGATGAAAGACATCAGCAATAGTCATCAGTGTGGGAAAGGTCATAAGGTCATTTCCAAACAAACTGAACTCCATCACTCTACAGTGAGAAATATAATTCACAAGTGGAAAATGTCCCAGCAAATTCACCACAAGGTCCACGCCCCTAAGATCTACAGCTCAGACTGTGCAGGCCTCAGTTAGCATGTTAAATGTTAAAGTTCATGACAAAACAATTATCAAAGAAAAGACTTAACAAATGTGGCTTATTTGGAAGGGTTGCCAGTAGAGATGCTTAGGTTTAAGTTACATCTGATTAAACCACAAGACCAAAGCAGACATGTGTGGTCACTGTGCACGGCGCCATGTTTAGGGAAAACTGAACACAGCACATCAGCACAAACACTTCATAACAGCTGTCAAGCACGTTGGTTGCAGCCACTGTGTCCACCATGAACTCCTCTGCATACCAAAGTATTGTTGAGTCTAATGTGAGACCATCTGTCTGACAGCTTACGCTTGGCCTAAATTTGGTTATACATCAGGACAATGATCCCAAACACAACATCGAATCTACAACAGAATGATTGTTGCAATGGTTCAGCCAAATTTCAGATCTCAGCTCGATTGTAATGCTGCAGGCCAAATACCCGCAAACCTCAATGAACTGAACCACTGCAGCAAAGAAGAATGGACCAAACTTCCTCCACAACGACGCGCGAGACTCGTAAAGTCATTCAGAAAACAATGACTTCAGATTATCGCCGCTAAAGGAGCGTACTTAATGTTTCACACTCTGCTTCTGCATTTTGGTCTGCAGTTTTTCAATTTAAGACCTGATCATTCTTTAATATGTCCTGATACGTGAAACCTTAGAACTGAAACACACTGTGATCTCTTTTTACCATGACATGCAGTACACATAGTAGATTTGTGGTAATTTATACAGCCTTTGTTCAGATACCTAAAAATAACACAGTTAAAAGGTTTTTAAAATAAAATATGATATCATGTGAAACTTAACAACCCGATGCAAACAAAATGAAGTAAATATAACTGTAAATATAAAGAGAAAGTTTTGCTACTTATCACGTCAAGTTTACTGACATTTCACTTTGACTTATTTACAGCACCGAACGTGTTGCTCTAAATGACGGATCCAGATGTTTTCACTCCAGCAGGACATAATGAGGAGATTCCTTTGGACAGGTATGTGGAATAATACTTTATTTTAGTTCCCTTTGAAAGTGTTATTCACAGGAAAATAATACTTATTATATAAAGTTTTACTGCCTCAGTAGCACAGTGGTGTTATGTTTTTTTCAGTAATTACAGGAAAAAGAAAAATCCTGTGCTTGCCGTGCCGAGTTAAAGTTGTTTTCGGCACATGAAGACAAAGTGGCCGTTAAAAGGGTCTCGGTATGCTGCTATCTTTCCTCGTGCCTGCTTATCAATCAAACAATTTGAGCTGTACCATTTGTAATCTTTTCAGTAACCAGTGATTTGGGTAATAATCCTCTTCACTGTATATTTAAATCTAGATCTTAGACTTTAATGATGGGTAATTTTTCTTCATGAGGCATGACTTCACTTAAATATAGACCTATTTCCCTCTGTAAGGCTATTCTAATGAAAACACATTTTGAGGACCCATTTTGCCTTTGCCCGTTTCTGATCTTGTTTAAAAAGCGAGAAAAAGCCCACCACTGTGACCTAGTGGTGGCCTTTTTTCAGATGGCAGGTGCAGACTGGCTGACTGGAGCTAGAGCTGGAGCTGGTGCTGGGACTGGAGCTCTGCTGAACCTCCTCCCTGTGCTTCACCTTCTCTTTGTGTTTTGGTTCCTCTCTCCGCTTTTCCACTGCCTCTGTATCTCTGACCTTTCTGACCTCCTGTCGAGGTGATGACCGGACGTCTCTCCCTCTCTCTCCCACCAGCGCCTTGGAGGGCATCCGCAGGTTCTTCGGGGAGGACATGCTCTGAGTCTGGACCCTCTTGACGTGATCGACGGCGTACGGTTTCTCCTGCAGGTCACTTGAATCCTTGCGTCCTCCGGCTTTATCGGCCGTATACTTCCTGGGTGGATGAGGTAGGGGCTTATATGCCTCCAGCTTGCGCTTGTGACTCATTGCAGAGGCACAGCAGATGATGAAGACCATGACAATGAGAAGAGAGGTCACCACGATGATGATGAGCATGTTCTCCTGCAGGAAGTCCACTACTCGGGTCAGGACGTAGTCCTTCAGACGGATCATGGTGGTGGTTATGGTGTTGGTGAGAGTGGGACTCCCGGTAGCGGCGGTAACGTGAACAGGCGCGCGGGTGGAGAAAGACACCGGGAAAAGGAGCTCCAGCTCGGCTTCATCTCCGCTGCCGTCCATGGATATGTTGGAGAACAGAGGTGTGGCGTGACACACAGAGCAGCACAGCGAGAGCAGGGTCACACAGGAGACCTGAAACACCAAGTGAGACTTCATCTTCTCTTTGAGTCCTGCAGAAACAACAAGAGGATGCTTTTAATTTCAGGCAGCACATAGACTCGAAGTCACTGAAAGAATAACGTTGATTGTTAGGTGAAAAGATTTGGGACTGCCTTTCTCAACTTTAATATCTGATCAGAAGGCATGTGGTCCTGTCTTGGGTAAGATTTATGACGTGCACGTTTCTGCTTGGACTGTCTCTGTTGGCAAGTGTTGTGCACACGTGTAGTGCTCTGTTGGCTATTTTATTTTTAAAGCTTCATTCTGATGGATGACAATGTGCCCAACAGCTCCTCTAAAACAGCTCTAAATCTTGTTGGTTTCATCCTCACACATTAGGAAGACATAAAATGTAATAGCTTTAGTTTTAATGTGGTCTGACTGTTTCCCTTAAGACCAGCAGCCTGTTGCAGTGACTCCTGGTTTTCAGGTGCTGGTAGGACAAAAGCCTCACTAACTGTTGCTACTCTTTATCTTAAGCTCCTCACTCACCCTAAATATTTACCGTATCACATCTCAAGTGTGACAGGTATCCATCTTGACCCAGGTTTTTCATTTGCTGCCTCTCTCTCTCCTGCACCAGATCTATTTTAGCAGACAGCAGAGTAGCCATTACTTACTCGGGGTGGAGACAGTGAGTTTGGAGCTGGAGGCCTTATAATTTGTAAAGCAGAGGGAGGCCACCCATCCACCACACCAAAGCCAGGAGGAAACTGTATTCTAAAGCGAGCACAGAGGCGTGGGAGACCTGCGGCTCTCGCCTCTATATTTACGCTGGGCAGCAGCTGCTGTTCACCAGCCCACAGCAGCACAGTCTCACTGAGGATATTTCTGCTTCCAGGAAAAGCTGCATTTACACCACGACTGAGTGAAACCTCCTAGCTTGCTCAGTGTTACATTTCTCCATCCTTTTCTTTTTGGCTTCCTCTCACTGAGAAGATTTAACCGAAACCAGTGAGTCTGTTAGCTCTGCAAACCTGTTTAACTCTTTAACCCAGTCTGTAATTACACAGTGCTAAGCTGTAAAGACAAGCTCCCCTTCCCAGTGTGGTCAAACATACAGCATGTACTGTGCTGCACCAGATGGCGGGCTGGGTCTCCATCCTTGAATGTACAGCTCTAGGATGGCCCTGCCCCTTAAGTCCCCATAATTACAGCTAAAATTACATTTCCTGTATTTCACTAGAGGGTCGCCCTTATCTTCAGCTCAAAGCCTTCTAATTTGTGACACTTGTGACAGCTTTTATAAACTTAATTACATGAAAAACTTTGAACGTGCAGAGCCATATTTTACACATATACCTATTCAGCCTGATGACCCAGTGTGCAGCAACTTACTAAACAAATGTTAGACCATCTCAAATATTTCTTGACATACAATTGTGGCTACCTGGTACACGGTGCAGATTCAAGGTTAGACAGTTAGATCTTTTTTTTAAGGAAGTATTCAGAAGAAAATAATCCATAAATAAGTCGTGCATTCAAAACTACAGAAGTATTTAAGAACTGTACCAACGATCCCTTTAACTTTTGCTGCAATATTACGACTATTACAGTTGCATGTTGAGCGGTTTTCCCTTGCAGTGAGTAAATTATAGCACAAGATTATCAGCATAGTTGAATCTGTAGTGATGCATCACATGATTTACAGTTGGATTATGGGAAAAGTTTGCAACATTTAAATCTCTGAAATAAAATAGTTGAACCGAATGTACTTTTGCACAAACATTCAGACTTCATTTATTTCTTCATCACTATTTGCCACTCGTGAAACGAATGTATAAAAGTACAACGTATGAAAGGTCAAACATCCTGAAAATATTTGGCTTCTCTTTAACCTTGAACTTAATTTCACTACAAATGTAAAATGTATACTTACAGGATGTGCTAGCCTCGGCTTCTCTTCTGTGCAGCACAAAGCAGTGAGTAAGACTGCAGAAAGAGGGAGGAAAAGGGGGAGACAAGACAAGACGGACAGACGAGAAAGTAAGAGTGGGAGACCGTTTCCGAGGATTCGCCCTCCCTGCTGACTTGTGCCGACTTGTTGTTTTACTGAGCTCTTAAAAGTATCCTCACCTCAAACTCATGTCCAGCCCTCCATCTTCAGGTTCTCCTCCCTCTTTTTCTTTCTGAACTTTCTATCCTCCAACAGCCTAACTCTTGGTAAGTTCATGTAGCCGGCCATGTGGGACCAGATTTTTTTATCATACATATGTTTTTTTGAGAAACATTTGATCTGAGCATGGTGATACTTCACACTAACAGGACAAAAGATACACGGGATGCTCTACAAATAGAAACAGTCTTTATTTGCAACGAAAGGCTAATTTGCCACAGTATGTGCTCGTCCATTCACAGTCTGACTGACAGATACAACCTTAGCCTCAGTGTTTATCTTTAAAACAAATATGTTGCAGTTGGTGCATGTTAGTCCCAAGTTCTTCGGAAAAGGGTATTTCTATTCTTGGTGGGGCGAGTTCCACAACTTTTTTTTGGCCTGCACTGAATACTCTCTAATTACGTTCCTGCTGATTACAGCCTGTCTCTGCAGGGCATACAAGACCAGTACAGGGAGAAAGCACTCTTTTCATCCTGAAACACATGTACAGAGCAAATATATGAACTAAATGGACTTTTAGGAGCACTGGATAACTGTTTAACTTGCAGGGCATTTATTTAAGGGTGCTCGTGTTTCTCGTCTTGTTACACAGTACTGCGTAAAAGTGTCAATTATAGGTTTTTTTTCTTTCCAGGGAGCCAAACCTTTCTTATAGTGGTCTGAAAAAACACTTTCTGAAGGCCATTTTCTGGAAATCTTTCAGTTTTCTTTGGACATTGGCTGCTTTTTCATTCATTTTCAGTCCAGTTCTTGTACCCGTCCATTTTCACAGGAATGTTTTTCTTTTTTTAAGCCACTTAACCCTGACCCATGAATCATCCATGCATTAAAAAAAGGCACCAGTGTTGTGTCTGCACATAACAAACAAAGAACCAAGTTCTATATTTAGCCACTTTGGAATAAAGTAGGTGTTATAAGAGGCTGGTAGTAACTATTTGTTAAGTTGAATCTGTAGAAAATGGTAAAGATTAAAGTGTGACAGGCACAAACTAGCATGTTTGCACCAACAAGGGGATTCCCAAAGAACTGTTGGCCAAAACCTGCACACATCTATGTGATTAAGAAACAGAAGAAAAAAAAATCTAGCAAAGACCTGACACAAGACGTGAGAGAAGATTTTTCCCTTCAGTTGGTCCATCTTAAGGATGGCTCATACCAAGTATTGAGTTTCAAGCTTGTTAGAACTGTATGAACTCAGAATTGACTTTTACTTTATTCAAATGATTAAAAAAAACAACAAAAAAAACCAACCAAAAAACAACAACACTGCAACTATTTTCCAAGCCACACAAAGAAATGAGAAATAACTCAAGACTTTTGGGAATGCATGTTGACTCTGTGTGTGTGTCATACAGTAGTACCTAATAAAGTGTCCAGTGAGTGTCATATTGATCATTAATTGGTGTATTTGTTAATTAACAACTGAACAGTGAACTCATTTTAAAAATTCTTTATTAATTTTTCTTATAATCAATGGTTTGATATTTGAAGCAAGAATAATGAACAAAAATGCTGAGCAGACCTCCACACGAGGCTTTCATCCTGGTTCATTTTTCATCAGATTTTCTTTCTTGATAACCTCCGACGTAACGGAGGTTCTGCTTTTCTCATGATGGCAAGGTGCAAGGAACAAACAGGGGGAATGTTTAAAAATCCACCTCCCACACAAATACCCTCTTCAGCACATCCACAAAACAAAAGAAATGGGGAGGAAAAAAATAGATATGGTCACGTTATTTACACAGTTCTCACTCATTTTCTAGACCTCAATTACAAACATACATCTATCTTTCAACACATTTTTTATTTTTCTACCTACAGTGTCCCTTTGGATCTCTATAAGCTACTACTCCTCAAAACTCCGCTCTTGTGCCAACAGTGCTAACCCAGAGAGTGGCAGTCTCATATAAAAGATATGGCAGTATGACCAGTGTCAGCCAAACATGCATCACACTCTACATTTCCTGTCACTAATATTCTCAGATTATTGACGACTCAGCTAACAGATTCCTGGTTTTACATCATTTTACATTTTAAGCTTGTACCCCAGAGGAAAGTGTCACAGCGTCAGGGGCACAATGTGTTTGACAAACCCTGACAAAGTAATGCTGCCTGGTGAACTTTATTACGGACTGGCAGGACTTCATGATGTCACACAGTACGTAAGAAACTGAGTCCTTTGAATTTTGTACTGAGTATAGCACCTCAAAGTGGGTTTAAACTCCAGGCACCTCGCCTCCATTTATTCCACAAAACTACTCACAGAACAGTCGACCTACAAAGAAACCAAAAATAATAAAACACTTCCAGGGTCACCTCTATGGCACTTTCAGGTCTTTACAGTGGTAACATTTATTAAAGGCAAACAACAGATTGAACCATTACCCGTCTCAGCTTCCCACAGGGAAACAATCTTTAAAAAAAAACAAAAAAAAAAACAACAACAACAACAACTCAGGTTGAAAAATATGATCCATTTTCAAATTTGACTGCACTAAATTGGAGCATCTGAGAAATAGCCAAGATGTGGAAGTGCTAAGAGGGATGTAGAAACAGCTGGAACAAGAAACAGGATTTAATTGAACATTGAAGCAATAACCCAACTACTTACTTCTTCTAAATTAAAAGGAAAACTCTGTAGTGGAAAGTCTACAGTGGCTGGTACCTAAAAGGCCAGAGACATGAGGACCCAGATTAGGCCTTTGAGGTCTAGCCAGCTTTAACATCACATGTTTAAAAGCAGTCAAGTAGCTGCGGGATTATTTGATGTCATTTTAGAAAACTTTCTTTTGTGCTTGTACAGAAAACGCAGACATCAGATGGCAAAGCAAACAAAAGAGCAGTGACAAAAAAAATGAGCCCACTGCACTTGACTACAGTGATGTGCTGAGCAAACACATGGATAACCAAACAATCGGGTTGGAGTTTTTCCTCGCAGAAAGAATGAAAATGCAAAAGCTCGTCTTTCCATGGGCACCACATAAAGAATCCCAACAACTAAGCAGTGCGACCGAGTCACCGCAGTGAGTGTGTTTTCCCCCCCTCATACCAAGAACAGCCAATAGGAATTGTGGAATGTGTCACTTTCTTGAATAAGTGCAGAGTGCATGTTGGTAAAGCAAGGTAGAAAGGAATGCATGTTTACTTGGACTATTACGTCCACAGTCGGAATGATGGAAAAGCGACAGGAATGAAAGGAAACAGCAGAGGCGAAGTGTGGATTTCTGCAGCTTCAACAGAGACAGCAAGAATTAGTCACTTAAGGTTGTGTCTGAGTGTTTGGTGTCCGCTGTGGCAACCTGCAATGTATTTTCTTTTAACTACAAATTTAATCTGTCAGTCTCCCTTTCAGAACCATCCAATTAAATTATTTTAATTTCATAGTGCATCACTGATTTTGTTTCTGTACTTTAAAAAAATACTGTTAAGGAAGTGTAAACAAAAGTCCAGATTTGGCAATGTCTTAATTTTGGAGAAGGGCAAACACCAAACACTGAGGCCAACATATAAAACATGATGCTATACAATGATAAATTGGGGGTGGGGGGCTGTTGACATGGTTTTCTTGATCATTATTCTAAAATGCAAAGAATTATGTAAGATCTTTTTATACAAGTAGACACAATTAAAAAAAAAAAAAAAAAGACTGCCACAGAATAAAAGGAAAAGTCCTTTGCCACCAAAAAGAAAGTATTTTCTACTAAATCTGCCACATGTTCTTCTTATTCCACCTGTTTTAAACTGAGGGTTGGGAGCTGGCTAAGAAAAAGTTCATCTGGAATGTTGCTAGGGATCTTTGCTAGGCAGACGAAACACTGTCATTGAGATAGGCAGTGAGTGTTCCCGCCCACCCCCACCCCCAGCCAGTGGAGCGTCCTGAATTGTAGCGGGTTGGGCAAAAGGGTCCTTAAATGGCAAGTTTGGACATCTGCTCTTCAAGTTGGACGATTCGCTTTTCTTGACTGCTGATCATGTCCTTGAGGGACTTGATTTCTTTCAAGATCTCCTCCAGCTTGGCTTCAGATTTCTGTGAGAGATACGAGAAACAAAAGTGAGACTTAATGGGCTTTTAACCATCTTTATGAAAATACAGCTACAGTCACTTTTAAAATGAGGTAAACCTAAGGTGGGTCCCTTAGTAGTACGCCTTGAAATCCGTGGGTCAAAGAAACTTCTAGGAATTTTAAGCTGGTTTTGCACACACTGAACTTAATGACTGCACCGATGAATAGGCCAGATCATAGAAAGATGGATTCACAAGGAGTGAGAGTCTAGTTAAATCCACTCCCTAACAGATTGTGGCAGGTTTAGTTTATTTAAATTCAACTTTTACCTTAAGATCAATCAATCAATTTACTTAAAGAGACAAGTTTCTTCATTATTAAAGTTTGATGAATCCATTATTTACTGCTCAAGTTAAAATGTTCATCTTGATCTACACTGACCAAAATTGCTGGTTATTAATTTTCTTTCTCTTTTTTTTGTCATAATCTGACGGCTTTAAGTCAAGTGTCCTTAAGACAAAAGCTTCATTTCCCCTAGCAAGAATGACCTTAAAGCAGACTACTCTCTAATCTGTGCTACATGTAAGGCCCTTTGGGACAACATCCCAAGTTTTGTTTTAAATCAAGTGTGGTAGAATCTGGCAGTCTGAGGGTTAACATCTTTCAACACCACTGGAGCCCAGTGGGCTATGATTACAGAGCAGACCTTCACAGAGACACATGGGCTGGGACCAAGGCTGTGTTGTGGGTGAGGTGCTGCTGGACGCCCAGGAGCAGGGGCCCAGAGCAGCAGAAGACCTCTCCCTCTATGCGCCAGAGTGGGACGAGTAACATTTACAAACCACCTCATCTAAGTTTGGCAGCAATCTGCCATGACTAATAAAAAAAAAAAAAAAATGTAACGCTAGGAGCCCCAGACAGCCACCTGCAAGGAGATGAGACAGTGGCATAGCATGACCTACATGCAGGGACCTCAACATATACAGTGTAAGACTGTGAAATAAGGCATCTCAATCTACTGTTTAATCTAATCATGCAAAATTAAAAACTGTTTAAAAAAAAAAACGACCTTACTCCTCAACACTACACGTCTGAGACTGAGTGACAACGTACTGTTAAACCGGTTTTAACTGGACACACTGATGAAAGCAAACACTCACAATTGATGGAGCTGGGTGGGAGGACTTGTTGGAAGAGCTCGACTTCTCTGAGTTCTTGGTGACCTTGTTGTCCAACATGTTCTTTTTGACCACTTTGAATTCACGGTTCTTGCCCGGGACGTAGCCATTCTTCAGAGAGATGAGAATGGGGTCTCCATTCTTACCATCAAACCACTCCTCAGCCTCCAAAGCAGGATCTGGACCAGCTGTGTCTGGGTACAAGTCGTCCTGGAACAGGTCCGACTGACGGGAGAGAATAGAGCAATAAGTTGTGAGGAAAAGAGAACTTGTGAATGTGGTGCTTGTGATTTAAAGAGTAGATTAGAGGTCTAAAAGCTGCTGCAAAGTAGCATGTTAGGGCGAGTACTCACCTTTCTAGGCACAGTCATCACAATAGGCTCACACTTTCTTTCATGCAGTTTATAGAACCTGCAACATAAAAAGTCTGGTGTTACTCACAGTTCAATACATCATTACACAATAAAAACAGCAGTTTCCTGTGGATTGTTGTATCACGGTTACAGTTTGCCTCCTAGTGGTCAATCAATGAACTCCACATTAGAGATGATGGAATAAAATCAAAACGATTTCTGGTTTCAGAGATGATGATTTAGGACCAGTCTTGGGTTACCTTGCAATTTCACACTT
Source organism: Pundamilia nyererei (assembly GCF_000239375.1). NCBI lineage: Eukaryota > Metazoa > Chordata > Actinopteri > Cichliformes > Cichlidae > Pundamilia > Pundamilia nyererei. The sequence goes on from NW_005188529.1 coordinate 15,748, forward strand.
ATTGACATCGAGGCCCCTCTTTGGCATGTAGCCCATACCCCTCTGGGGCTCCTTGCTGGCAAAGGTGTTCAGAAAGTGAACATAGGGAGCCTCGTCTGTGATTTCAAAGTAACGGATGCTGCTGTCTCCCTATCAGGATATAAACAAGTGTTTTATTTCTAATGTGTACACATTTAAATTGAGACATTAAGCTTTGTGTTAGAACAATGCTTGATTTGATTATTGGGTGCTTAGAAGGAAACGCACCTTTCCACAGAGGTAAACGACATTGGTGTCTGGGTCATAGAAGGGCAGAAGCACTCCATTACTGGTGTCCATCTCATTGACAGTCATTGGCTCCTCCAAGTTTTGCTTAAAACAAAAACAGAAGAAAGATTAATTTGAGGCAATACTGTTCAAAAACATTAAAACACAGCTTTACATACCAAGTCCATAATGAGGCAAACTGGTGTGGAAATAGATCTTTAATCAACTCAGAAGCCCTTATAACTCACACAAGTTTATCATTACAACAGCAATGATCAGTAACAAACCTTATAGTGATCGGGCGACCCTGAACCCTCCCTTAATCATGCGAATGGGGGATTCCCATGATGCACTGAGCATTTCTTCTTCACCCACTCACATTGTGTTCATACACCACTCTGCATTTCATCATTAGTTATTGTGAAGCAGCTTACCGTATTCCAGAGAGCCAGCTGCCTCTCACTCATGCGACTGAAGCCAGTAGTGAGGATGTTTCCATCACTAAGGAAAATGGCCCTCATGGGGCGAGCGCCCTCGTGGGCTTTCTCTTTCTCCTGTGAAATAGAGGTTAATGGTTAGCCCTGCGAGTCCGTGTTACTGCCTTATCTGCAGTTCATCATGTTTGTTTCTGCTGAGGTCAGAGGTAGGAACACTCATAAACCTGCTTACTGGTGTGATCATTTAATCAGACAACTATCAGGCAGAAGTGAAATAATACGCAGAACACAAGTCTGAATGAAGATTTTTGATGTTTTATGAAAGGAAAATTCTGGTATGGGTGATTTTAAATGTGGCATGAATGCATCAGAAATATTCAGCATTTCTGATACTGATGGGATTTTCACCACAACAGCCTCCAAAGTTTCATCAGAACAGCTTAAACAAAACTCCACTAAGCACAGTTCTGCACTGATTCGATGTGAGCAGCTGAAGATTGGGAAAAACATGGTTTGGTGTGATGTTTCTCAGCTTTAGTTCTGCCAAGGAAGGCTCAGGCTTTGGTTATAAACTCCATGAATCTACAAATCCCAGGATGAATCCTTGGCTTTTAGGGACAAGGAAAGATTTCGTATGATTCCAACAGAGCATGTTTGGAATGTACGGAACAGAAGAATCAAAGCATTAAATCAGAAGCTGTCAGAATGACGTAATGCAATCATGTCAACACTGGAGCACAATCTCAAAGGGAGGATTTCAGCATCTTGCCCAATCCACACCACAAAGAACTGAAACTGCTGTGAGATCAAAGGGAAGCCTGACCCAGCATCAACAGGGATGTCACAATACCAGAAATCTAAGAGGCTGACGATGATACAAGCAAATACCACTTCAATTCTACAACACTATCAATCAAGTTAACGCATTTAAACATAACCTCTTATTTAACAAAAACAAACCAAAACAAAAAACAAACCACTTTCCGACACTTCTTGCATTCTGGTTTTTGGAGGTCTATGTTATATCATTAACCTGATAAACTAACTCAAATGCAATTCTGGCTGCACTCTGTCTTTTTTCCGCTCCGACATTCACAGCAAAATTTGAATGCATCTGTACTTGTTATTAAACTTTAGGTGCTGTTACTGCCCTATTTTCTCAGGTGCTTACAGCAGCCAAGGCACATTGTGTAAATTTTTACAACACCTTTGTAGCAAATTACTGTTTCCCATGACAGTCCTTGGTCTGAATCCAAACTAAAACTGGTAATTCATAATTCAGACTCACAGCTAACAACAATTTTAAGGGAACAATGTTACCATACCGGGGCTTACTAGTCTCTCTACTTCCAAATCAAAAATCCCTGCACCTGAATTCATATTTACCTTTTAAATACTTCAGATACAGTTCAATATAAAAACAGAAAATATGACAATTTATTTGCAAACTACTTACTCCAACAATCTCCTGCTTGCGGGGGTCAATAACCCGGATGGACTTGTCCTTGCAGGAAGTGCAGATAAGGCTTCCATTGCGGTTCCAGCACACATTGTAAATGACATCAGGATGCATGTCCTCCAGGTTGATCATGGCCTCACCGGTGCCCACATTCCAGATGATTATCTGGTTATCACAACCTGGTGACAGATAAAGGTAATGGTGAGGTTTGTGTTCAATCTGATCATCAAGTTTTGAAGGCAGCATTGTTTTATAGATTTGGAAACACTGCCAGAGCTCTTACCTGCACTAAGGAGGATGTTTCGTGCTGTTGGATGCCATGTGATGATGCCCACACGCTTTGAGTGGCCCTCCAATATCACCACTGGCTCAGACATGGAAGTGACTAGGCCATTCTCCGGAATCTGCCACACCTGTAAAGAGACCAGGAAGTCAGAAACTGAGAGCAGGCAGTAAAAATTCTCTGAAGTATGAAAAAAATATATATTCTAAAGGATTTCATGATGATTATGCTGAACACAGTCTAGCAATTAAAATGATTACTGGATCTAAACTGTAATTACAAAAAGGAACCAGAGGGGGGCAGCAATCACTAAGAATTCCCAGCATGTTCCTTACTGACTGATACACACAGTTAGACTTAGCAAAATATACTTTTTTTCAGTATCGAGTAATCTAACTAATTACTATTGCTATTGTTACAACGCCGTTACCGTTACTAACAAGAAAATGCGGTGCAGTCGCATTACTATTGTTCAACAAACAGACAGTTGAAGCTGTCTTCAGCTTACCGCACCTTATATCAGTTGCATGAAAGTAGCTGTCTATGTAAGTAATCTGGGCGCTATAGCTTTAAGTAGCTGCGCACACTCCTGCAGGTGGCAATCACTTTCTGGCAGACGATCACTTTTTGGCACAACACCTGGAGTTATCAGGAGCAGTGGCTAGCCACTGTAGAGCATAGGGAACTAACTCCAGATGTAACCCATTGCCATGGTTTAGGGAACAATGACGAGAGAATTAAGCCAACATGTTTTTGGTGTCAGGAGAAATAACACCGACCAAAGGAAACCCACACAAACCCAGGAAGAACATGGAAACTTCACATGTTCAAAACCAGATGGGTTGAAAGCCAGGACCTTCAGCAGTGCCAAACCCAACTCAAATTTTAAGAGATGTGCAGAAAAATGCAACATTATTACCCCACCTCAAAACCAGCTATTTAAGACTTCAGGATGTCAAGTACTGATTGGTTACTATTCACTAACACTATTTATAACATGATTACGTTGATTCATCTGATCTACTTTGTCATAACACTGCTGCATGAAAAGAATTTGAGGTTAAATTTTTTCCTTACATTCTTTAGTGCTCGGTGCCTGGCACAGGCATCCTGTAAAGGTTGTCCTTTCAGAGGAATAGAATGGGTACGCCTAATGCAGCATTTTAAAAAGAAAATAAAGGCCACTCCATCACATTTTAACATTAAATTAGCTTCGTTGATGTCCAGTGTGTACTCTGTGATAACAAAATCTATTCCTTAATCTACAATAAACGTTTTATGCCCTGCCTACGTTATAGTCCTACTTTACAGGCCTGCTGTGTACACCAGCCAACCCACTCTTACCAAATCTAAACTAAACATCACTGAGAGTCTATTTAGGTTGTGAAATTTACCGTCACATGTTCTATGATATGAAGAGAGGAACCAGCAATAGTTCCTCTCTTCATGGCCCACACTTCTGCAAAACAAACCAAATAAATACTGCCTTGATTTAGCATGGGATTAACAGGAAGTCAGGCCTTTCAGGTGAGGAAGTGGCTGCCATCTAAACA
>NW_005188530.1:0-1415 GCF_000239375.1 Pundamilia nyererei
AGCTTTGGAACAACGAGGCAGCAGGAGGACAGCTGCAGTTTAACAGCTTCAACTCACTGACAGGAAACAACATTAGAAACATCATCATCCTCAACTCATCTGCTGCACTGACACTGACACCTTCAATGGCAACACCTTCACTGTATCATTAGTGCGAATGTATGGAAACATCCTGTGAGTGAAAGTGTGTGTGAAGGTGTGTATGTGTGTGTTAGTATCAGGATCAGAGAACGACAGCTTTCCTCTGTTCCAGTCCAGATTCACTCTGATCCTCTGGAGCTTCTGCTGGAATGAGAGATGAGTTTGAGGAGGTGATTGTGAGATTTTGTAGTATTCATTATCAAACAACCCTATTCTCCAAATTCCAGACAGTTTGTGTCCCTTTCTCTGCCCAGACTCTGCTAACACACCCAGTACCCACAATGTACTGTCTCCAACATCAACATCCCAACTGTGAGTCCCTGAGTTAAAGCCCTCAGAGCCCAGGACAGCTCTGTAAAAATCAATCCTCTCTGGATTATCAGGAAGTTGCTGCTTCTCTCCTCCTTCAGTCACACTGGTCAGATCTTCAGACAGGATGAGATATGGATTTGCAGTGTTTGGGTCCAGGATGAGAGGAGTGTAGGAGACCATGTCCTTCATGTTGTTCCAGATGTTGAAGGTCAGGTTGCCCAGGTGTTTGGCCTGGTCTATCAGAGCTCCTGAGGGCAGCTGTGGATCATCCAGCAGGGGGCAGCGCTGGACTCTTTCCACTGCAGCCTTTAAGTTGTGCAGGAATGAGATGTCTTCAGCTCTCAGCTCCTCCTCTGTGGCTCTGACTGTGTCTGAAAGAGCTGCTATCTCTCTGCTCAGAGCCTCCATCTTCTCCTTCATCATCGCACTCTTCTGCTCCTCTTCCTCCCTCAGTGCAGCCAGCCTGGCCTCCTCTTCCTCTGCTAGAAACTGGTGAAGCTTCTTAAACTGCTCCTTAATCTGCCTCTCTGTGTGTCGGGCCTGGACCTTAATGTGTTCTGCTGTTTGATCAAACTTCACTTGAACTTCTTCACAAACCTTTAACTTCTTCTTTAAGGGCTCCAGAGTTTCCTGAAGTACCTCCTTGTGTTGTCGTACAGCTTCATCGATGGGTCTGAATCTGTGATTGGTGTGTTTTTCTGAGGCACAGCAGACGACACACACTGGCTGCTGATGGTCCAGACAGAAGAGTTTGAGTTTCTCATATTGCAGACTGCAGAGAGCCTCTGAAGCTCTCTGATCTCTCTCCTGTAAGAACGACTCACACAGGTTCTTTAATGCCAGATTTAAAGGTGGATCATCCCTTGAAGATCTTCTCTTACAAACTGGACACTCGTGTGTTGGTCTCTCTCTCCACCATATCTTCAGACAGTCTTTACAGAAGCTGTGGCTACATGACAGAA
>NW_005188530.1:2240-8926 GCF_000239375.1 Pundamilia nyererei
TTTTACAAAATATATAAAAGAGCAGAAAGAAAAGAAATAAGTGTAAAGAGTGCAGCAAAATGCATGTTTTAGTGTGAGCTGGTTCATCTGATCTGGTTGTGTAAAAGTCACTGCATGACACTGAGTGTTACTTTTGTGTTATTGACACTCATCTCTGACTCAGAGAAACGATTTCTCCCCTGTGATGTTCACACAGTGGTGAGTTACATGTTTGTGGAATTTTCACTGTTTTATAGAAAAAAATTTCTCTTACTTTCTTTTTTCTGTTAGTTACTAAAAAATCTTTCAAAGAAATAATAAATTCTCCACACGTCTTTGAAGGTTGCATGCAAATATCGTGTGATGTAAAAGTCAAATAACTGCTGATGAAAACAAGGCCAGATGTTGAGCAGCTGTATTGCTGCATGACATCAGCCCACAGCAGCAGAGACCGTGGAGCCAACATGTGAGAAACAAAGCAACACGCTGAACATCTGAACCACAGCAGGAAGTGCGACTCTTTGTAGACCTGTGGACAGGAAACACACAGCAGGTCCTGATCAGTAACAGGGTCCAAATACACACATTTGTTTATCAGCATCTGTATATATGAGCACACAGAGAGCTCAGCTGGACACACACTTCAGTCCTCTATCAAACACAACACACCTGCACAGCTGGACTGTGCTGCTCCACCAGCTGCAGCACAGTCCAGTCTTTACAGTCAGGGAGGGCTTTTAATTTGAAAGGCACCACACAGGAAGTTTCACAGGACCAGAAGACGAACCAAAGGATGGTCTGTGATTTTTAAGGTTACCACACACAGTCCTCTGAGAGCAGCGTGGCCTCCATCATTGAAACACACCAAGTAAAACACACAAACTCACTGTTTGATTATTGATTGATTGATTTTCAGAGGTAAGTAATTGAAGTTTATTTATTAAGCTCTTTTCACAGCGGACACAAAGTGCTGCACACTCTGCTAGGCGACAGGAGGGGAGAAACATACACAAGCCCTCTCACGAAATCTGAGTTAATAAAGGGTTTTATTACAAACATTAAACCAAAAACCGACGGGGCTGTTCAACAGACCACCAGGGAAACAATTAACACACAATGAAAAGAACAGGCAAGAATAAAAACTAAGGGTTAACTAAGATAAGCTGGCGGCACACCAAATAAAAGCTAAGGGTTAACTAAGGTGAGCCAGCAAACACAAGACTCTTATAAAACTAAGGTCAGCTGAATATCAGAGGTTACAAACACAGTTCAAATCAAACACAAGACTCTAGTAAAACTAAGGTCAGCTGTATATCAGGTTTAACACAGCAAATAGGTTTAATAAACAACGTTCACATGCAAAGCAGACGAGGAGGCCACTGCATGTTCACTTCAGAGCAGCAGTTCCCCATAGTGTGAAGGCTCTTCAGCCTTTTATACTCCCAGGTGCAGACAATCAGCCAGTCAATTGGTCTTGGAGTGGTCATGGGATCTCCAGGCAGCCAATCGTCCGTGAGGTCTGGCACACTGTGATCTGCATAAAAGAAGGCTGGCACAGGACTCCCAGCAGACAACAGAACAAGTCATACTCACAACCGGGAGAGGCTATCAGCTAGCACATTTTCTGATCCTTTTATATGCTGAATCTCCAAATTGTACTCTTGTAGCAGCAAGGCCCATCGCATGAGTCGTCGATTGTGGTTAAACATTCGGCCAAGAAATACAAGTGGATTATGATCAGTGTACACTACAACGGGTAATGTGCCAGACCCCAAGTACACATGGAAGTGCTGAAGAGCTAGCAACAGGGCCAATGTCTCCTTTTCAATGACGGAGTAGTTTACCTGATGCTTGTTAAACTTGCGGGAGAAGTAACAAATGGGGTGGTCCAATCCCTGCAAGTCTTCTTGCAACAGTACTGCCCCAGCCCCAACAGCACTGGCATCAACCTCTAATTTGAATGGACGCGTCAAGTCGGGGGCATTTAACATGGGAGTGTGGCATAGGAGGGCTTTTGCACTTTCAAAGGCATCCTGACACTCATCAGACCATAGGAAATCAACCTTAGGGCTTAGCAGGTTGGTCAACAGCTGGACTATGGAGGAGAAGTTTTTACAGAAGTTCCTGTAATAACCCACCATTCCCAGGAATCTGCGCAACTCCCGCCGGGTGATAGGCGTGGGATACTCCATAATCACTGCAACCTTGGCGTTAAGAGGTCCTGCCACCTTGGCGTTAAGAGGTCGCACCTGCCCGCGTCCCACCTCTCTGCCCAAATAAGTCACTGTGGCCTTAGCAAATTCATATTTAGCTAGATTGAGGGTTAAAGAAGCCTGAGCTAAACGGTAGAATACTTGGCGCAGAGTGTACAAATGGTCCGACCATGTTTTAATGTATATAACCAGATCATCTAGGTAAGCACTACAGTTGGAAAGGCCATAGAGGACCATATTCACCAATCTCTGGGATGTCGCGGGTGCATTACACATCCCAAATGCCATGACAGTGTACTGCAAAAAGGTGTCAGGCGTTACAAAAGCTGAAATAGTAGAAGCACGCTTGGTTAAGGGGACTTGCCAATAGCCTTTGAGAAGGTCTAATTTAGTCACGTATTGGGCCATTCCAATACTGTCAACGCAATCCTCAATTCTAGGGAGTGGGTAAGAGTCAGGGACAGTAACGGCGTTTACTTTGCGGAAGTCAGTGATAAAACGAGGTGAACCATCTGGCTTCGCTTCTAGCGAGCATGGTGAGCTCCAGTGGCTCTGACTGGGCTCTGCCAAACCATGTTGTAGCAGGTACTCAGTTTCTTGCTTCATCAACAAACATTTGGTGGGATTTACGCGATAATGGTGTTGTTTGATGAGCTTTGCATTTTGAACATCAATGTCATGTTTTAGCACTGTAGTCCATGTTGGCACATCGCCAAATAAACAGGGGTACTCATGGACTAAACTAGCTACGTCTTCTTGTTGCTCGGAAGACAGGTGATCAAGCTGACTCCGGAATCCCGGAATCAAAGGGAATCCCTTCATCCCAATCCACTTTGGCCTCTAAGCAATACTTGCGGAGCATGGCTTTTAAGGTTTGATGCCACCGCTCTAAAGCTCCTTGGGATTCTGGGTGATAGGCAGAGAACACAACCTGTTTGATTTGTAGGCTTTTAGCTACTTGCTTGAATAATTTAGACTGAAAGTTAGAACCTTGATCTGTTTGGATGACTTTAGGCAGGCCGAACGTAGAAAAAAATGTAGTAAGGGCTCTCACAACTGACCTTGCTGTAATTTTGTGCAGTGGAATAGCCTCAGGGAAACGTGTAGCTGCACACATAATGGTGAGTAAATATTGGTTTCCCGACTTTGTTCTTGGTAGTGGACCTACGCAGTCTACTATGACGTGATCAAATGGTTGATCGACTATTGGGATGGGACATAATGGTGCAGGGGGTATAACCTGATTTGGTTTACCCGCAAGTTGAAACACATGGCAACTACGGCAGAAAGCTGCCACATCACATTTCATGCCAGGACAGAAGAAGTGTTTTAATAGTAACTGATACGTTTTTGTGATGCCTAAATGTCCCGACCACTGGCTTTCACGAGCAAGCGCCAGGATCTTTGACCGATACAGCGTGGGTGTGACAATCTGCTTAACCTTACTCCAGTCCACACTCCTAGCACCCAATGGAAACCATTGACGCATTAGCACACCTTGTTCTATGAAATAGGCTTGTTGGTCATTCTTAGCTTGCTGGGCAGTTACCACATGCTTAAAACATTGCTGCAACGATTCATCAGCCAACTGGGCCGCCGACAGATTTTCTCTGGTTAAAGGCAGTGGTATTTCTTTTACAGATGGACCAGGCTCCTCAGGGTTTACCAAGTCTGGGGAAGACAAAACATTGTTTTCGTCAGGTAACGCAGCACCCTCCTCAGAAAATGAGGTCATCAACACAGAATCAGCGAGGGTAACGTCGCCATCTTTACGGGCTTGGGCACGAGTAACCACACAGGCTGGGTACAGCTTTGGGGTCACAGAAATATCTGGGGCATCAGAACTGAGGGGCTTATCCAGCACCTCCAGACTACGACGCACTAATCCGCCCGGAATATCATTTCCTAGCAACATGGCCACCCCCTCTATGGGTAAGGTTGGACATACTGCGGCAGGGAAAAATCCCGTAACGAGCTCTGATTTGATATAGACCTGGTGAATGGGTCTGGGAGCATAACCCATCTCTGTTCAATGCAGCACAGCGTTAAATCCGCATGCACTGTCTGCTGAGAAAGGCAAAGCACTAGAAAGGATTAAGGTCTGAGACCCTCCAGTGTCTCTCAATATGCACACAGATTTTAGATCAGTGGATTTATCAGTTAGTGATACAAAACCATCAAAGATAAATGGGTCAAAACAAGGGTCTGGCACCTTACCACCACAATCAAGCATCTCAGGATGGGACGCCGCTTTCACAAAGGCAACACCTTTGGGTTGCTGAGAATTCACGGTTTTGCGTTTCAGGGCCAAACAGTCCGCAATGACATGTCCCGGTTTATGACAGTAAAAACACTCTCGACTTTCTTTAGAGCCTAAGGGTTTAACAGTGCGAGCCTGTTGCGCGGCACTAAACTGTGACTTCTCTTTAACCAGAAAAGAGGACTTATGGGTGAGCACATACTCATCTGCGAGAACTCCTGCAGTCGCTAAAGTGGTTACTTTCTGCTCATTCAGGTATAACACTATACTCTCTGGAAGACACTTTTTAAAGTCTTCCAGCAACATCAATTCACGCAATGAATCATAATCACTGGCTTTTGCCGCAGAGCACCACTTGTCAAAGAGGATACCTTTTTCCCTGGCAAACTCCACATACGTTTGGGAGGGAAGTTTCCTCTGTAGCCGAAATTTCTGCCTGTATGCTTCTGGAACCAATTCATATGCTTGCAACACAGCTGATTTAACACAAGAATACTCCAAACTGTCTTTTAAGGGAAGCGCAACTACCACCTCTTGGGCTTTTCCAGTCAGTTTACACTGTAATAAAAGGGGCCAGATCTCACTATGCCACTGCAAAGCACCAGCAATGCGCTCAAATGCTGCAAAATAAGAATCCACTTCAGCCTCTTTAAAAACAGGCACTAAAGAAATGCACTTACTAATGTCATAAGGAGTAGTAGACACGGGGGCAGAACCTGGTCCATCAGCAGAGACAGATGAGGCTCGTGGCTGAGACTCCAGCTCCAGCTTACGCAGCCTCACTGTTTTATCTGCCTCTATTTCCAGCTTTCTGATCTCAAGCTCTAATTGAGCTCGCCTGACTTGAGCCTTCTCCTCGGCCTCCAACTGGAGTCATGCCAAGCGCACCTTTAGCTGGGCCCCGTCCCGTGAACTTCCAGAGGAAAGGGGATCATAGCGAGGGAGCGTGCGCGGTGTCTTCCCCCGCTCATCTCCCACACTGTCATGACCCGTACCATCTTTATGGTAAAACGCCTCAAATGAGAAAGTTTGACTAGGCTCACCAGAGACCACAGGCACTCCAGGCAGATCAGGGACTTGCATTAGACCAGCCTCCACCAACTCGTGTACTACCCGCGCTTTCAGGTCACTCTTACGGAGTGTTTTAGAGACCTGTAGCTTAAGGTGTTCTGCAATTTGCAGCAATTTGCATTTGCAGCAGCTCTCAAGGAGCACAACAGATGGAGCTTTTAAAAAATCCTCTAAACAAAATGGAGCCGACATAGCGCTCAAAACAGGGAAGAGGGCAGAAGAGAAAAAACCAAAATGGAGCAAAACACACGTTCTCTCTTTCACAAACGGGAATTCTCCTTATGGGGAAAAGGACATCCCGGATGAGCCCCCACTTATAATAATTGGATTAAATGTTTCTCATTAGAAAGCCTGTAACAGAAACATTTGAACTGCTTTTTAAAGAATCCACAGAGTCGACTAAACATAGTTGTGGAGGCAGACTATTCCACAGCCTTGGTGCCACAGACTGAAAGGCTCTGTCACACTTAGTCTTTAGTCGTGTACAGGGAACAACTAACACATTATGAGTCCATGAACGGAGACAACGAGCAGCATATATTTTGTAAGAAGTTGAGATAAATAATCTAGGACGTGATCATTTAGTGTTCTGTGTGTTAAAACAAGAATTTTGAAACAAATCCTAAAATCTATTGAGAGTGAGATCTCGCAAAAGTTTAAAGTCCACACAGAAACTTAGAAGCAACCACAGCGATGGAGGACACACACCAATGTGAGAGATTCATTTATTTAATTTTGAGCTTGGACTAAACTATAAACACATTTTTAAAACAGTGATTGGCAGTAGACACCATTTTAATATAATTGAGAGACATCTGAAGAGACTTCTTAGTGCAAGGGGACACACTCGTCACAAAGCTACTCTGACCTGGCAGTCTTGGTTGAATTCATTGACAACCAATTGCAGTACTCTGGGCAGCTTACCGATGGATGTACGCTAAATGCAGGGAATGAACTACGGGTAAGGAAAGAGGATGTGTGCTTGGTGATGAAGGAGCTGGATCCTCGAGCAGTTGCCCTGAGGCAAGCAAGACGTCTCAGGTGAAGGAAATTTTTTTCAAAAGAGCCAAACTTCATCTGGCACGTGGACTCATGGATAAACTGAAGCCTTATGGCATCTGTATCAATAAGATATTCTTGGTTTCTCGAGAAAAATAATCTGG
>NW_005188530.1:11015-12499 GCF_000239375.1 Pundamilia nyererei
AACTTAATAATATTGAGTCTTTATAATAAACATTGTCCCCCGGTGAATAAAATAAAGAAAACTGAAAACAAAAACATGGCTAACAAAAGGGATACTGAACATATGTAAGAAAAAGAATTTCCCGTATAAGAAATTTTTAGAACAACAGAAGCTGAACAAACTTAAAAGAAGTATAAGAATAAACTGATAATAATTATGAGAAGCAGCAAAATAAATTACTACAGTAAACTTTTAGATGAAAATAAAAACAAAATGAAAAACGTTGACAATATTAAATAATATTGTAAATAAAGGAACTAAGGGATTTGAATATCCAAATAACTTTCAAATAAAAAACACAATGATCAGTGACATGAAACAAATGGTTTTAATGACTTTTTTCTTTATGTTGGTCTCGGCTTGGCTAAAGAAATTGTAAGAAATGGACACCCTCCTAAAACTAAAACTCTAAATGTAGCAAAGTCAATGTTTATGAGGGGAGTAGATGAGCCACGCCAGTAGTAAGGACTAGTGTAAAATATCACAGCATTACAGTAACAGGAGTTAGTGTGTGGAACACTTGTTCAGATGACATTAGGAAAAGTACATCAATACAAAAAACGACTGTTTAAAAATAATAAATTGAATGAATGTAGGAAATCATCCTCTCACTGACTGAGTTGTGTCATTGTGATCTATTTAAGCTTTGACCTCATTTTTATAGACCGATTGAAAAGTAACCCAAGCTTAAAGTGTTCATTCAGGTATTTGTCACATAGATATAAAATAAGCTCAGAGGTTAATCGGGTGTAAACCACAGGATGCTTACTTTATGTAAAAATGTAGTTTGTTGTTGTTTGGGTTTATTAGCTGAAACTGTTTTATGTGAGTATGCTTATGTGTTGAATGTGAGTGTAGACTTGTATATAGTTACACCTGTATGGATCATCTAATGTTGAATTCTGAATACTGATATGTAATTAATGAAATTTAAAATAAGGGGGTGGTAACTGTCATGGTCTTGAGCCTGCCGACTCAGTGTTTTGTGTTTCCTTATGCTTTTGTTCATTCCGAGTATGTATTCTGTTGTGATTTGCCATTTGTTAGGTTTCTGTTCTTTACCTGCCTGCTCCCACTTCTCTGTGTTCCCTCTGTCTGTCCATGGTGTTATTGTGTCTACTTATGAGTCCGCCTGTCAAGTTTAGTGTCCTGTCTGGTTCTCTGTCTGTTAGTTTCCTGTTTTATTCTGAAAGTTCATGTCTCATGTCAGTGTGTTCAGTTTTACCACTCCCCCGTCTCGTTAGCCTAATTGCTCCCAGCTGTGTCTCCCACCTGTGGCCCATTCCCTGATTACTCCCCGTGTATTTAAGCCCTGTGTTTTCCTGTGCTCTCTGTCGTGTTGTCTGTTTAATTCCATGTCAGTCTGCATTATTCTGTTACCCAGTATTCATTCTGCGTCTCTCTGCCATCTCTCTTTGTGCATTTTGCTCCTCCTCCCGTGAGTG
>NW_005188530.1:14014-19563 GCF_000239375.1 Pundamilia nyererei
GATCTGTTGCTATGACAGCAAGTCCCGGATGAGCTTCGGAGAACCGAACGATCCAAGATCACGCGAAATCGTCAACAATCAAATCCAGCTAACTTACTTAACGAGGTACGAAGAACGGACCCCAACACCTGCATTTTGGATCCTTTTTTCAATACACCACACGACTGCCCCCAGCCGTGACAGTAACAGGAAAAATTGCAAACTTCATTCTACTCCTTTTCTAGCTTAAACATTGTGTAGACAGCGATATTCGTGAAGACTTGACATTTTTCTTGTTATTTCAGTTATATTTGCAAGTTATGTCTCTCTCTCACACACATTTCTTAAATGTATGTATTCTTTTTAAGAGGATGAGCTGGATGACACTGCACAGTGGACGGCCTAATGTAATGTTTACATTACCTGAGCTCTACGGGACAACAGACTTCCTTTGCCCTGCTGAACAAGAATATGTTGAACTGTGTAAAAATGAGTGTGTTGTTCGACTGATGAAACCATGTGATCCAGCTGTATATGAACTGTGTAATATCCTTATTGCTGAGATCCATCTGACTCCGCCAACCGACCCATATCAGGCTGTGAACTTGTACATGCATCTAAGAGAGACCATCATGAATTGGTCTAAAACACATGCAGTGCAGCAAACTGACCTGTGCTATATGTGAGAAAGCAAACTTCTGTATGTTAAACAGACTTTTAACTGTAAGCTTTCTAGTACACTGACATTTATGAGAATATCTTATATATTGATTATTTCGTGTTGTGTTCTAGGAGGGTCAGTGAACTAAAGTATGAAGGGCGTCTCTTCCTTTTATTGATATTCTGAGTGTCTTTAGGACAAACTGAAGTTCTGTCCAATGTTGTTAAGTTCTATGTTTATGTCTCTTACTTTGAATTACTTTAACTTTCTCTTTGGCTTGATACATGGATCAAAACATAAGACACAAGTCTTAATTTAATGTATCAGGAGTTTTAGTATTTACTCAGACAATGGTGGTTTATGTTGAGTATTTTGTAATACCCAACATTCTTAAACAGTGGGTTACTGACACCAGCTGTATTTGTTAATGACTGAAAAAATTTGTTTTCAGTATCTATGCTGAATAGAATATAATTTCTCAGTCTAAAAATATAAATATTATATTTCATTGTTTCTATATTTATAATGATTCCAGACTAGCTTTGGCTTTTTACTGTTGGTTAAACAAAACAGGAAAAAAATAAATACGTACATGGTGACCTTTTGAATTCTTCAAACATAAACATTCTGTTTTGCTAGTGAATTTATCTAAAGCTGATTTCATCTGTTGAATATTACATTCTCTGTTCCTCCCTGTCCTGTTGATGAAGAGCAAGCTCATTCAAATGCCATGTTGGCAACACTCACCACTTCTGTAAGCATGATATGCGTTTTTTAAGTACAGGACAAATAAACTGTGAAATTTAATCAATTTCTTTTTTGTTTTTTTGACCATGTAGTACGGACAACAAAAAATTGGAAATGACAGAAAAGCATAGTGACAATATCTCTGTATGGAATGGCTGTGTTACCTAACACTTTAATTTCAGAGAAGATTAGGTAGTAGAAATGCATAATCTCTAAAACAATGTAGCAATATTTTCCAATTAACTATATATTATTTAATAAGTGTGAAATCTGGGCCTACAGTCTTGATTATTCAAGAAAATGATAAATCAAAAAATCGTTGCTTGGTAATTTCTAATTATGTAAAACAGCATAAAAAAATTGTAGATTATCTGTATGTCACTGTCGTGGCATCACATTTGCATCACACCACTACAACCCCACAATCTAAAAAGTAATTCATCAGGCCTTTTACCACCACTTGATTAAATCCATGGCTGCAAGATAAAAATTCTAATTTATTGACTAAGATAGACCTTCCAAGTAGGGCTGGGCGATATATCGAGTTTTTTGTCAAAATATCAATATATTTTTATATGAGATATAAGATGTGACAATATCATTTATATCGATATAGTATATGTTGCGTTATAATTATAGTTGTGGAGCCGCAGGTTTGCCTCTCTTTCGTCCACCTTTGTCTCTACGCTGCGTTACCTGGCCTCGCCTCTCTTTCACTGAACACAACTCCCCCTCCACCATCGCTTCACCTGCAGGCAACGACAAAATGGACACGGCAAATCTCTGTTAACGAGCTAACCACGCTAACGACATGCAGCCCAGAGGAGCTGCACGGCTTAAAATCCTTTCATTTTCTCAAAAATCGACAGTGCGCCTTATGTATGAATTCTGGTTGTGCTTACTGACCGCAAACCGATTTTATGTGCTGCACGGCGCTAAGCAATCTGTCAAAAAATGTTTTAGTACGACTTTGGTAAGCTACGGCGCTGCACCGCTTGATGGATTGTTGGAGCATTACAGCTACTGAGGAGCCTCACGGAGTGATACGTACTGTGCTTCAATGTAATATTACCGTACTGTGTGTTAGTGATGGGATTTCCGGCTCTTTTTAGAGAGCCGGCTCTTTCGGCTCCTAACCTACTTGTAACGCGTTACTGTAATCCGATTACTTTTTTCAGGTAACGAGTAAAGTAAGGGATTACTATTGCAAAAATGGTAATTAGATTACCGTTACTTTCCCGTAGGAACACTGCGTTACTGCGTTACCAAAACCGTGTTTTTTTTGCGAGAGTGTCTCATGACAGTGATGTAAGCGAGTGCGACGTTCGTGACAACAGCTGTGTGCAGATCAACAATGGATCACATATCGAGTGCGGAGAGAGTATGAGCGTGCAGCATTTAAAGCGTGGAAGTACTGACCTTACTTTGAGTTTGATTCCATAAAAAGTGACAAAAACATTAGCGTCCGTTGTGCGTGGGAAGAAAACTTCTTTTTACAGCGAAAAAAACTCCCTAAACTTCCAAGCAAGCACCGAGTGCGCTACCACGTAATGGGAAACTCACAGAGAAACTCGCGGATTCTTCCACTGACCGCGGCACACCTGCACCAGGGTAAACCTCCGCCTACCCCAGTCCTGCTATACAGGTGAAAAAGGAGCAACAAGACCGCTAGTCTTTGATTTTATTTACTTTCTGCTGTGTTTTACTTGCATCTATGTGAAAGACTGAGTGTAAACACAAAAAAAATTATTTTATGTGCTGGAATGTGCAGAAAATAGGTTTCAATGTAAAACTAATTTCTTCCAGTCAGAGAATGTTGCATATAATTAATTTTTTGTTTGATGCATAAAGTTAAAAGATTAAAACTGATAAAAAAAAAAATAAAAAAAAAGAGACTTTTCTTTTATTTTGTATGATGGATTATGCAGAAAAAGTAGAATTGGGCTGAAAGATCTATCGCTTTATCACCTCTTCAGGTTGTAAATCGTGTTTTTATAAAGTAACTAAGTAACTAAGTAATTAATTACTTTTGAAAATAAGTAATCAGTAAAGTAACGGAATTACTTTTGGGGGGAAGTAATCAGTAATTAGTTACTGATTACTTTTTTCAAGAAACTTGACCAAAACTGGTCTTGTTCCTCCACCATTTCTGGTTCTCACTTGATGATATTCATTACTACTTAAATTAAGCCATCCGATTTCAATCTTTCTGCAGGTCTTCTCTCCTGCAGTATTTCTCTGTCTTGCCATCCCTTCACCTTGCTTGTGGAACACAGCTGATGGACCACACAGCGCTCCTTTCAATGACTCATTATAAAAGTGAAGAAGCTCTTTGAAGTATTCACGATGAACAATCAGACCCGTGGACTTCCATAGAAGTTCTGCTTTTTGACAGGAACATCAAAGACCAAAGTTTAATTATTTAACCATAAAGAGTTTGCAGGAACTGACAAAGCAAAGCTAGTTTTGTACAGAGCCACCTGACTGAGAATTGGAAGGCTGTGTTCATTAGATGAGTTAACAAGGAGTTTAACGTCACCAGAAAAATTTGTAACATTAAAATGAGAAATAAAACGTAGAAATGATAGAGTCATCAATTTGAATCTTTTTAAATATCTTTTATTAAATCAAAAATTTTATAGATGAAACATCCCATCCTTTTTCCTCTCTCTCTCTCTTTTTAGCACCCCTGCGATCCCGATACTGATAAATGGAAGAAAACGGATGGCTGCATTACAAATCTTTGCAGTTCTCAGTAGCAAGTCACACAGAACCAATATTTACTTACTTCAATCTCCAAAGAAATTTAGAAGTTTGCACTGGTGCTTGAAAAATTTGAGTTTTTTCATCTTTTCAACTGAAGGAAAATGAATGGAGTGAAACATTCATTTTGTCTTTCCAGACTATTTAGAAAATAGTCTGGAAAGGCATAACTTCACCCCATTCAGAGTGAATGACAATCAAGAGCATCACAACCTGCTACAAGGATAATGCATCCTCTGATGAGGAAGAACTCAACTGTCATGCAACAATTTTCTTAATGCCGTTAATGAGTGGGCTCACTGTTTCTACCACCAGTATACCAACAGACAGGAAATTTATTCATGGAGGCCCTGTAGTGTAAAAGCACTTAACCTTCTTTTTTTTTTTTTTTTTAGTTCAAAATAATATATTAATTCTATTTAATTCTATTTAATTCTATTTAATAATTTAATTTAATTATTTATTTAGGCAACTGAAGGACTTGACTTGAAATTTGTTGCCCAAAATGCTTTGGCCCATCTTAAGTAGATTATGTAAAGAGACTCAAATTGTTATTTTTTCTTTTACTTATTTAGATTTCAGTCATCTGGCTTTATTAAACCATGTCTGGAGTCATCTCTGTTTAATTTGCACTTTTTTGCACATTTAAATAACTAATACTATCAGCAAAATTTAAAAAACAGAAGACTGTCTTTGCGACAACATAAAGCTATATCATCTAAAGGTAAAAAGAGGCTGGACTGTACTTTCATATTAAGTCAGTCTAGTAGCAGTTGGTCCTGAGTTAAACATGAGGAAAGATGACAAAACAGAAGAAGCCAGGAAGGAAAGGTATACTAGTTAATGTGACAACTATTGCTCTTGGAATGCAACTTTTCCAATCACTAGCAATGATTCCCAGAAAGAAATCATGCTTGGGTGCAAAGAAACATGGCAAAATAAAAACAAGAGTAAACACTGGCGTACCTTTCACATCTGGAGACACTTCTTGTAGAGTGAGTGATGATGCTGAACTTGTATTGTTTATCATACAGCGGTAAGATAAAAGGTGTTGGTGCTGATGTTTGGCATGTAGGAATAGCTTATAAAGGGAGTGCAGTGCTGCTAAACGCATGGCTGTGACAGGCTGGTGGGTGGGGGCGTAACGTTTCTCTTGACTGATGCTGTGCTCTCCAGATTATATTGCTTAGGGCAGGGGTCAGCAACCTTTAACACCGAAAGAGCCATTTGGACCGAGTTTCCACGCAAAAGAAAACACTGGGGGCGCAAATACTTTTTGAAATCTAAAATGAAGATAACACTGTATATATTGTTTTTTACCTTTATGCTTTGTGTGAACAACTAAGGTGTGCTGCTTATGAAATCCATGAAGTGCTACAGAGAAAATTACATGTTATTT
>NW_005188531.1:0-19562 GCF_000239375.1 Pundamilia nyererei
TCACAGAAGTTTTTAACTGATGTGAGCATTCAGTGTGACGGAGATGTCATGTTCGGTTCATTTTTGCTGGAAGCATCCCTGTGGGAAGAAGCGACTGAGGAGCTGGAACATAAAAGGAGAGTGAGAACCACAACCCTGTGGCTCCACCTAGTGTCTCACTGCCTCTCTGCATGCACGTCCACATAGATCCTTTTGCAAAGGATTGTTACAGAGTTGCACATCCTTAAAAAAGTCCCCGGAAACGATGGTACAATATATAAAAGCACTAGTCCCAGTGAATCAATTACAGTTAATTTATTTCAGGAGATTTTAATCAGGAGATTTACTTAAGTAAAAGTATACAAGATAAAAACAAGCTGAAGGAAAAACCATTTTTAATTATAATAGAGTGAGAAATATTCACGTTAATTACAAATCATTGTTATTAATATTAATTAATTATCTAGAAAATTGCGCCCCTGTTATTAAAGAGCCCTCAAAGTCACATTCTAATAATATTCATATGAACAGAAGATGGACAGTGTTTATTTTCACACCAAATGTAAGGCAGGTTTGCCAACTCTCTCCGTGTCACAATCTTTTGCCTTCTTACACTGCTGAAATAAATCTCACACTGAGTTAAATAAATAAATAAATAAATAAATAAAAGTAATATTAATAAATGATTAAAGCCAGTCCATAATGAATTTATGTTTGGGTCAAAAGGCATATTTTAGTCTTAGCATCAGACACAATAGACACCAGATAATTAAAAAAAAAACTCAACTAAACTAAAAAATTATTTTTAATTAAATGTAATTAATTAAATTAAAGATGCCTGATTTGCCAGTGCTGGCACAGCCCTGCCTGCGAAAGGCTGTTTAATGAGACTCACCAGTGACTGTAGCCTAATCCTAGTTTGACAAAATGTTACCCTGAGGTGTTTTTGTTGCATCCAGCTGTTTGACTTTATTAGAAGTCTTTATTAACACTCACACAGTTGGGACCCCTGCTGTTCGTCTGCAAAGGAAGGCAGTTGCAGCCATCTTTGC
This sequence comes from Pundamilia nyererei, assembly GCF_000239375.1. NCBI lineage: Eukaryota > Metazoa > Chordata > Actinopteri > Cichliformes > Cichlidae > Pundamilia > Pundamilia nyererei. The sequence goes on from NW_005188531.1 coordinate 1,032, forward strand.
ATGTGAAATACTCAATCGATTATTCCCCACACAACGAAATAGCATCAGTCAGAACCCAGCGGTGACTCATAATCTAATTTCCTGCAGCAGAGACAGGTGAACCGTTGCACACACTGTTTTTTGGCCTCAGCTTGAGTGCTAAGTCTAATCAGAGTTTATTATTTAATCAGTTTTTCTGTCAAATTGCAAAGCAACTATTTGTTTGCAACAGTGCAAATGTTTTCCCATAACTATAGTGTGCTCTATAATCATTAGTATTTAAATTAAATGGTCTTTACTAGGCTTAAGGAAAATATAATATTATATAATTTGTATACAAATATACAAATATGTAAGACAATGACAACAATGAAAATACATTTTGTTATAATACAGGCTGCTGTAGTTGGATGAATTATAACACATGTACAGAATTCTTAGTGTAGCAAGTCATTAATTAACAATTTCAAGATCAACACAGGATACTTGAGGCATGGATAAACTGTTGGGGGTGTTTAGTATTATTGTGATGGGTGGGTTGGATTCCACAGAGCTGTAGTAACTACAGAGGGATAAAGCTGATGAGCCGTACTGTGGAGATATGGAAAAAATGTGACAATTAGCGAGCAGCAGCATGGCTTCACGCTGAGAAAGAGCACTACAGAAGATTTGTGACAGAAGGATAGCAGAAAGAGTGAAAGGAAAGGTTTACAAGATGGTAGTGATGTATGGATTGGAGATGGTAACACTGACAAAAAGACATGAGGCAAAGTCAGAGCAACCAGGATGGTCGAGATTAGACAGAATATCTCAGAGGGACAACTCAGGTTGAGAAGTCTGGACATGCAGAGAGGCCGAATAGCATTGGACAAATGGGGGATGACATCATTTTTTATGATGTCATCACCCAGGGAAAATGGGTAAGTGACGCAATGTTTTCATTACATCTTAAATAATAATAAGCGATGTGAAATTCCTTTTACTGGGACAGTGAAGGGAATTTTTGTCGTGTGGTTTCCAGTTCATGGAACTCTTGGATCTTCCTGAACGCCATTTTCCTCTCATCTGAGGGGAATCCACACTTGACCCTGTGTGGATTAGAGAAAATCCAACTTGCACACCCAGTTCTTGTTTTAAACTAATTTCCCCTGGAAAAAGAACTGTTGAAAGAAATTATTAAAAGCTCCAAATTTCCACGACATTCATGCTCAACACGAGTGTATGTAAACTGCTGCTTGGGATTACTTTGGACCAAAGAAGATGAAATAACTTCATTTATTTTCAATAATATTTTATAGATGAGGTGACATAATGTGCTTCTCTTCGCCTTGTCAGAGTCCTTCCAAGTGGTGGTGAGAGGAAGTGGATTCCTTCACGCCCGAAATGTTGACAAAGTGCTGTGCAGCTTTCGAATCAACGACACCCTAACTAAGAGTAAGTGAAGCATTACTTATCAGGGTGTTACCCCTTATTCACTGCATGAGCTATTTTATTACCATATAACATCATATCTGATTATGCTGTTAAACTATGACAAAGACGGCTGGAAAACACAGATGAGTGTGTGAGACGTTGTGAAATTCACCTAAATTACACCGGCCTGATTTTCCCAAAAGATAAACACTACTTGAGCCACACAGCTGGAGTCCTCGGTGATCAAACGAGCAGCCAGGTTTTATTTATGCTTCTTTTTTTAAACACATGGTGTAATTTTATAGTCGGGAAAAAACATAAAAATTAAAACAGGAGATTAAGTTACTGTGACACCTGAAAGTCTGTTTGCGATGAAGCGTAAATGCTGACAGAAAACCTCTTTTTTGTTTTCTTTTGAAGGCTTTGGGAGTTTGAATTAAAAGACTTTGAAGGAGACGACGCCAAACCTCTTCTGAAACTGGTAAGTCTAGAACACTCACAAGTAATTTGGAGATTTCTTTTTTACATAACCTCTGAACAAAACTGCACTGTAAATGTGTTTTCTGTTTCAGGTATGGGCAGTGAACAATATTAATAAAATAAGGGACATAGCCCGGATGCTCCTTAAATTTCCAGAGGCTATACCTCCTTAATTTCAGTGGGTCACATCTGACATGCAATTAACAGTCCAGCTACAGTCTTTGAATATTTCTGTGGTGCTTTAAATATGTTTAAAAGATATTTAAATAGCCTTATTCTACAGAACACTTAAACTCCTCAGCATGATGAACGATTCCGTTTAAATCCTTAAAGACAAGAACCAGGAAGTTCTACTTAACAACATTGCAAACTTTGCACCAGTGCTGCTCAAGACGATTGCTGGTGTAGCAAAGAATCACGTATCCAATATCTTTAAGCCCCCTTCAAGTCTTCCAATGTTTGATGTTCTTCCAAATGAAGAACCTCCTTCAGACAGTCCTTCAACGCCCGATGTTCCACCAGTTGATAAACTTCCCTCTGAAAATGTGCCAGTGTTGAATGTTCTTCCCAGTGAGGAACTCCTTTCTGAAAGTTTGCCAGTGCCTAATGTTCCCTGTGAGGAACCTTGTGCTGAAACTGCATCCATGTCTGAGACAGCTGAGACAGAGGAGTCTGAAGACCTTAAAATCAAACAGAAGACAAAAAAAGACTTCTTCCAAAAATTAAAAATTCTGTGCAGTTGCTGTGTCAGACCGAAAGAAACTGACTGACAGAGAAACTGAAATCAAATTAATTAAAAATAATATTTTTTGCACAAGTCTCCATCTATGATTAAAGATGATTTTCTTTCAGATGTTTATAAGAGTCTCTTACGGTTCTCTAAATACCTTCACAAGTGTTGTTAACATAACATACTGATGTTAATATTTATAATAGAATTTCAACTTAACTCTTAACATGTCAACAACAGTAAGTGAAACTGGTAAATAACACTAGAGAATGCATTTCCTGTAGAAAATGCAGTGTAAATGCTAATAGCTGAATGGTTTGAGCTGAATTTTTATAATTGCTGAATCTTTGGAAAACATGTTTAGTGATGTGAAATACACCGAGTCATTCACCTGACAGCCAAAGCGCAGAACTGAAATTCACACAGAAGAACAAACTAGCTGAACATCTTGAAAATGTACATAAGAAAAACTGTCTAATGACAAAAGAAAATTAACCCCATTCTAGAAAACATCTGAATGAACAGCACTTTGTTCCTGTGCTGGGTATTTTAAAGTGCTTTATAAATAAAATTGGATTGGATTGGAATATTGAAAGCTCATATTCTTTAAATCACTGGGAGAGTGGAATTAAATGTCTGAACTCAAGAATCTCAAATAACTAACTATGATCAAAACACTTTTTGAACCATGAGGGTCCCAAGGACTTGGTCTACACAACAGTGTGTTTTGTATTTTCCTGGTGTCAAACATCTTTTATTTATTAGAAAAAAGAAAGAAGTCAGTACCACAGGTTTTATTTTTATTATTTTAATCCACTGAAGTCAACACAACCAAATGCTGACAGGATCGATGATTTCCTCCCAAACTCTGGTATCCTACAAAACATACATGAGCAGTAGTATCACACTAGGTGGAGAAGGGCAAACAACAGTGCTCAACATTACAACCCAATGACCATTATCAAGAAAGTTTCCCAAATGTAAATCACTTCACATTATAGCTTGGCATACAAAACCTACACTTTGACAAGGCAATGAGGAGGGGGGAAAAAATCCAGTGTTTACAGTATGGCTGCACAACGCTGTGTGACCGATACGGTTACTAGCTTGAGTGAATCTGGTGTTGACAACGTCAGGCAGATAGATAGAGAGGAAGGAAAACGATATACCCGGTAATTCATTCACAACACTAACACCGAGAACAGTGGACACATCATCAGCACACTGTGTGGGGGGTTTCATGTACATACAGAAGCATTTCTTTTTTTCATCAGGTCTCAAAAAACAACTCATCGTTTCACATCTTTAAAGAGCCTTCATAGATACAGTGTGCTATCAATATCTTTACAGAACAGGCAGGCAAGTATTTCAACACATATCCTAAAACATACAGACAAATCTGTTACAAATAAAAAGTTGCAAGCTCACATACAGTTTCAACCATTTGGATTGTTACAGGTGCAAAACGTGTTCTGTTAAAACTGGGTAACTGGTGACTCGACCCCGGCTGCTGTTATTACAAAGCTTACACGACTGCTGTGACATCATCTGCACATATACAGCAATGGTCATATATATTTTTATATATATATTTATAGCACCAGGTGCCGAGAGGTTGTGGGCAAACCTTCCAATCGAGCCTCTTCGACTGACTATATCCTTAACCACATCCAGTGTTGCTATTATTGGAAGCTTTTCGCCCAGACAACCTATCAACCAACATGAGGGGAAAAAACGTGAGGAAGAAATGAGGGAAGAGTGTGTTTCTCAGGCAGAACACTAGCAATTTCTCCCCCGGGGTGAAGCTAAATGAGTGGTTTAACCCTAAAAATACCCTTTTCTTTTCCTTTCAGTGCAGTCAGCGTTTTCCAAAATGACTTAAAAATGTTAAAACATAAAACATCAAAAAGACAATATTTTAAAAAAAATGGAAACAGAGTGCAACTATATCACTAAAGGAAGACATAGGTGAATTGCTCAGCTCAATACATGGCTTAAACTTAAAACCAAGCACAAGTTCAAATACTGCAGACTTGAGGTGTTATTGAAAAACAATATTCTACTATCTAATTTCTCATTTCTGAACAAACAGTCTCATAACAGTAGAAACAGCATTGTTAACGGTGGCAACAGAGGCTCTGCTTTCAGCTAAAGATGGCTGATGTCTGAGAACCACCAAAACATTCTAATACGTGGAAAACGAACAGCGCAAGAAGAACAACCGTCAAAAGTTCCTGTTGCTAAAATATTCCTTGGGGTGACTTTTGGGTCAGCTTATTGAGCCAAGAGGGCAAATAAACAATCACATGCAGCTGAAAATATACAAAAAAATGTAAACAAATTAATTTCATCAATAATCAAACTGGCCGTGAAAACAGCATTAAAAAAAGAGCTGCTTCAATTCACTTGATCCTTCCTCGGTATTTAACTATCTCGAGACGGTGAAGCGAAATGGAATAGTGCTTTCTTTTTTCTTTGCATGAGGTGACGTGGTGGTATGTGTGAATATTAATAAATGGTGTGGGCTGCATAGGGGAGTCGGAGGTGATCAGCAAAGGGACGTGATGTGACATTTGTAAGAGCAGCCTCTGGTCCCGTGTGGCCCTGCGACCCCCCTCCCTGGCTATGTGGAGAAAAAGTGCTTAGCCGAGGCTGGTGATGTTAGCTTTTCCACCGGGAGGAGCCACGATGCGTTGAGTGGTGCGACGAGGAACGTTGTCATCAATTTGGGCGCCTAAAAATATTTTCGAATAAAATATTAGACAATCTAAATGGCCAGCTGTGAAAAAAGGCAAACTGGCAGGTGTTCTGACTCACCAGACAGACTGAAGCCAGACTGGTGAAGGTTGCGCACAGGCTGGTGAGTAAACTGCTGTTGTTGCTGCTGCTGCTTGGCAGGGGAAGTCTTCACCGAGGAAACTGTGGACATCACCTTGGGAGTCACAGTCACCTCGCAAACTGGCCCGTCGTACAGACCCCTCGGGACTCCTCGCAGCTCTGTGAGCTAAACATAATAACACGGTCATTCGTATTATAAGAATGAGGTCTCCGCAGCTGTGGCTGCTCCTTAGATACACGCACAGGACTCACCCTGCTGCGAGCTTTTATCCTCTTGTAAACGTGGTCCGGGAAGGGTTTACGGCTGATGTAGCGCCCACAGCCCTCCGTGGTGTGAAGGCTGCCCTCCTCCAACACAATCTTGCCCTGGCTGATCACCACCAGAGGACCTCCACGCACTTCTGTCCCCTCGAAGATGTTGTACTCCACAGCCTGGAACACGAAGAAGTTTTATGGTTTTACAAGATTAGCAGAAATCTCTTAAAAGTCCTAAATAAGCTTTAAGTCAAGTCGGCTTCAAGGGGTAATCAGTTAACAAGATGCCATTTAGTATAGTGAACAGTGCAACAAGTCATTTTTTTAAATTTAAAATTTGCATAATAAAACAGAGGATATATTTGAAGCTTATTTTTCACTCAGATTCCTTGTTATTCTCTATCTTTTGTCACTCCTGCCTGTTAATACCATATTAGTACCTCACTTGCTAACACAGACCAGGCTCAGCATGCAAAGAGCATTTGAGCTTAAGAATTAGGTCACATTATGTATAAGACACACAAATGACTAAATATATTGGGAATCAAGAGTCGTAACAAGCTATGTAAATATCTGACCAGGTTGTGGCTCTTAGCTGAGATGATCTTAGTGACGTCTGGGTCCCACAACACAAGGTCGGCATCGGACCCCACGGCGATGCGGCCTTTGCGGGGGTACAGGTTGAAGATCTTGGCCGCGTTAGTGCTGGTCACTGCCACAAACTGGTTTTCATCCATCTTTCCGGTCACCTTTAGTGACACGACAACAGATCGCTTAATTTCAGTGAGTGTAAACATGCGGCGAGGTTTGCCGGGGATTTTGCTTTATGTTCCAAATTTTCTGGAATGCGTGAAAAGTGGGTCACATTAAGCTCACCACACATTTGTCCCAGATTAGGGACATCCTCTCCTCGGTGCCGTTGGTTCCCTCTGGGATGAGGGAGAAGTTATCTTTGCCTACCGCACGCTGAGAAGTTTGGAAAGTACAGTGAGCACTTCCGGTCACCTGCAAGTCCCCGCTACATAAGAAACAAAGCGAGATATCCTTCATGTGTGTGATGTGTAATGTGCCATTTTAGATTAATTCATCCGAAAATGTTTGAAATGTAACATTTTTATTAAGGCTGCTCATGGAAATGTTATGATTATCTGCTGTCATCAGGTGTTCGATAATAAATGTGATTACAGATACAGCTGAAAATTCAAATGCAGCACACAGCTGTAACATCTGTCAAATCACTGCGTTACAGCTGTTTATGTCCTAGCTTAAAGCACCTACCATGACAGCAGGGAGTTGAGGTAGTCGGGGGTGGTTGGATCAGGACTAAGTGGTGGAGAAGTGACAAAGGCTGCTGCCTTGGCCCAGTTCTTACTCCAGTAATGAGTACCATCTGTGCCCAAGCTAGCAGAGATGGGCTCTCCGTAAACCACAGCACCTGCAGGAGCAGACGGGATGATGTCAACGCTACGTATCAGGAATACAAGCAGAGTAAAAAAAGAGAAAGTATTTTTATAAGTTTCTCTTCTTACCCCTTTTTCTAGCCAGAGCAATGACATCAGCAGCACTCTTGCTCATCACCTTGGTGATGTAGAGGGGACAGTTGGTCTGATTGGCGATGGTGACAGCACGATTGACCGCCTCGGCCTCCACCTGCGGATAATGAGGTGAGACACAGGTGATTCTTCTGTTCCACACTATATCCAGGCTGTCGCTTGTCACTCTTAGACATCATCAGTCTTACCTCCTCGGGGCGGCTGAGCACGTGACCTTCAGGTCCTGTGATCCCCAGCTCTAGAATACGTCTCTGCTCCTAAAACATCCACAAAAACATTATTATCAAATACTGAAGTATCTGGTTTGACATCACTGACTTTATAAGGGGCTACGTTACCTCTGCAATGATGTCTCCATTCTCAGCATGAACCTGGGCGATGGCTCCGAGATCTCTGATGACACTGAACACCTCGTAGATCTACAAGAACATGGAGAAAAGTGGTCGAGCTCATTGGGGGGTGGGGGTCATTTATACCAAAGACATCTAAAAGCCTACAAAACATGTGCTGTGACAGACGACTCAGCAGAGATCCCAGCAGCCAAGCATACCTGAGAGTCAGAAAGTTGGAAAACATCCTTATAAGCCAAATAGACCAGGAAAGAGTTGACACCTGAAGGAAGAAAACTTATGAGAGAAAACAGCCAAAAGGTGGAATAAAGAGAGCAAAAGAGGGAAAAACCCAAAGTGAAGGGAGGAAGTAAAAAAACCAAAAGGATAAAAAAAAAAATTGCACAGCAAAAATTTTAGGTTATTGCAGGTTGATTTTCTTTCCTACGCAGTCAGAGAACCACTTTTTACAACAGGGAAATGGCAACATTTCACCACCCCAGTAAAAAGTCAGATAAATCTAAGATTTTGAGCCATACGTGGGAGACATGAGCTGAGTACAACTCCGACTACATACCATGGTCCTTCACTAAAGTCTCCATCTCTTCCTGGTTGCCTTTGTTCCATTCTGTGATGTCCACATGCAGAGAATAGTCACAGCAAGACTTGCTGTCAGCCCACTCTCTCCACTGTGTAAAGGCAGCAACCAGGCTGACGCCAGGCTCCGGCACCACATGGTCAACTATAGAATACAAACAAGCAGGTCTGATTTCATGTGCACAAGCAAACTGTTAAATTAAATCATACGCTTGATGGCATTCACATCTGCAATGTCATAATCCCCAAAACAACATCGCTGTATGTGTAAACTGGCTGAAAATACACGAGCAAGTCTGTCTGATGTGTCACATACTGATCATGGTTGTCCCCCCAGCCAGGGCCGCCCTGGTACCCTGGTAGAAATCATCCGCAGCCACCATGCCTCGGTCAGGCATCTGGAATCGGGTGTGCACGTCAATACCCCCGGGCATCACCATTCTTCCATGAGCCTCAATGATTTTAACTCCACCAGGAACAATAAGGTTGTCTCCAATTTGCCTCAATGAGACAAACAAAAAGAAAAAAAAATCAGGCATAAAGAAGTGAATGAAGTTACAAAAAGCAAAAGCAGAAAAAGAAGGACTTACTTGATGACTCCATCTTCCATGTAGATATCAGCCAAAAACGACTGATCATCGTTCACTATCTTCGCCCCTTTGATCAGAAGGCGGTCACTCTGAAAGGATGAGACAGCATTTTCTCAGCATTAGCTAAACCAAGCAATAAATATTTTATTTTAACTTCCAGCAGCCAGCAGTTTGATCCATGACTCAACAGAAAATCTTTTACCCACAAACACAGTTTTAGAAAAGAAGAGTGACCGAAGCTAAAGCTGTGAATATTTCCCAGATTGCTCAAAGCCTCATGCAAAGCATGGCTTGATCCATACCAATCCTCAACCTGTCTACATGATGACTAGGATTAATTTAGTAGACTTATTCATGCATAACAGACACATCATTTGAAGAGAGGGAAAGATTCTTAGCGCAGGCTCTTGAGTGACACAATTACCTCCACCTGAATGAGATGAAAGGAAAGCATAACAGGCTGGCCTACTTCTCCTAAAGGCTTTCTGGGGTCTCCGAAGATATAAAAAAAACGTTTTGCAGCAAAACTCACAGCAGGAAACACTCAGTGTGTCCAGCTTTACAGACTGCAGGAAGCATTAAGTGTACAGGGCATGGCTGACATGATCTCACAAACCACTGCGCTGACATAAGTGGGTCATTTAACCTGTGTCCTTTCTGTGCCCGAGTGGTCAGCAGCTAGTGTACTGAGCTTGCGGTATACACATACAATATCAAATGTAGTCCTCAACTTCCAAAATGAATGTGCCAACATCTAAATCATATATCAGATGCTGATCATTACCATAAACTCCAAAATAAGAAAAAGCAATATCTTCATCTTTTATGCATCAATTATCAGACAATTACCACACAAATATATTGGGTAGCCAGAATCGAAACTATCGGAAATATTAGCTATTTGCTGATCCATCGTTTCAGCATTTAGAATCACGGATATGTTAACGTTAAAAAGCAAAGAGGAGATGAAAGAAACACCCTTCAATTATTTGTTTGCATAGTTTGTCCAACAGATGGCGCTAAGGAACTTCCCTCCTGGCAACGCATCCTTAAAATGCACAAAAAGGGTACTCTGTTTCACCTTGGTGTGTCTGAAAGGAAAACTATATCAGAGGATATACCATAACTTTAAGTCATTGTTTTAAATAAAAAGCATTTGTTTGACCCTAATCTTAGTTTTGTGTTTTGTTTTTTAATTAAAGACAAAAGTCGTTGGCATGTCTCTTTTAATATTACTGAGTAATAACCATGAATCAACTATTAACAGACAAATTCTGGATATTGATGGATATGACACAGTTAGAGATTACAAAGAAAAATTTAAAAAAGACCTATACAAGAGCCAAACTCTATAAAAGAACACACAGCCTCAATCAAAATCAAGCTGTGCGACAAACAACTGCACCTCAATATGGTGCTAGCAGAGGTTAAGTTGCTGTGAAACTCTTAAGGCACATTCTTCAAAGGACTGCTATTATTCCTGCTTTAGTGTGCTTTGAACAAATTCAGCTAGTGCTTTTCAGACTAACCTTGGCATTTTGTTTAAAGCTTTGCAGAGTGAAACTATCTAGTTCATTCACTCCAGACTAATAGGTGGTGTTGTACTGAGTGTGAAAGCCTGGGAAAGGCTGGCTGTAGAGTTGCTGCTGTCTGCATGGCGTGTCTGGGATGTCAGACTCGTGTGTTTATGACCCTGGATCGACCTGCGAAGGACCTGACAACCATCTGTATGAAACACAGCCAGTACATAAAAGATTTTGATGTGATTAAGTGATCAAACATAAAGCTGCTGAGTCTATATGCTGCAGAATCAGCCCTCTTGCTGCATGATGAAAGCATAGGGTTTGGATGGGAGCTGTGCAATGACCTACTTTGCGAGTGAGGTTTTACTTCTTTTAACTATCACAGCAAGCCTGCTGCATTCCCCCTAATGATTATGTGTGGTCTGGGTGAAGAGCTGCACCATAAATCAAAGCAAAATTAATGTATATTAGCAAATCAGGATCTGTAGCAATATTTGACTGAATATGAATCAGGATTTTTTTAAATCCATAAACAAGAAAGAAAGACAACAAAAAAACACATAGTCAACTGAAGAGGGCAGGCATGGTGGATGCTGGAGGATAGAAGGTGGAAGATGAAAAACGACACAGTGAGGGAATCTGTGTCTAAACCTGTTAACTACACCCTTCAGGCTGAGGATGCTCTGAGAGAATAAGGGCTAATAATGGCAGCTAAGTGACCTGATCTGAGTATTCATTACAGAGAAAAAATTGTAAGACCCAGATTTCAAATGAGGAATTGTTAAAAGGCTTGCACACTAGCTGGTTACCATCCCAGGCTGTCGGTATGTGGAGCTGGGCTGCTGCTGCTGCTGCTGCTGTTGACAGCGTCAGTGTAAATGGATGGATAAGCGCTGGCTAGCTTTTGGTCTAAACTGTGAAGCTCACCGTACCCTTTATACACCCTTTATACACCTCCACTGCAGGACAGATATGATAAAATGAAACAAAACTCACTGTAATTCGTGGGATGTTCTTCTTTCCTTGGTACCCCGACATTTTGAAGCTCTCTCCGACACGGGTGCCCCCTGCCTCTTGGCTAACGCTAGCTAGCGAGACTGGAAAACCTCAGCTGCCAATGAAAGGATGAATGGATGCTCCGCTTGTTGGCCAGTCGACGCCCTGAGAGAACAATGCCTCTGTCTGAAAATGTCTCTATATATGAAGTCAAGTTCGCAGCGTGCGGCCTAAAAACAGCAGCCTAAAACGACAAGTTGTACCTCTATCTCGCACTCGTAGACCGTGATTCACTCCTATAACGGGTCCCTGAAACCCAGACGAGCTCGAAGGAGAGGAGGGCCACAATGAGGAACGGCGCATGCGCACTGCCCCGCCCTGCTCTGCTTTAGCTCCATGTTTCTGTCCTGATGTGATACATGCAGTTTGAAGGCGAAATATGTTTTGCACAACCTGTTAGATCAGACGGACACGTCAGGGGATAAAAGGAGTACTTTAACAAAAAGATTAATCTCCTGATCTAGAAGTTGAACAGTTTATACAACTGCTCATATGAAAGGCTACTCTTCTCACAACAGCATTTTGGCACTGGATTTACAGTTTGTGACATACCATGCATTGATTGTTGTATGGATAAACTTTTGATAACTATAACCAGTAGAGCTACAGTGGGGGAAATAATTATTTGATCCCTTGCTATGTTTGTAAGTTTGTTTACTTGCAACAAATATGAAGAGTATCTCATTTTTATGTCCCCCTCCTTATGTCCCATGGCTCATGTACAGACTCGTCTGAAGTTCTCCAGTTTGTCAGCGAAAATTTGGGAGAAAGCGCTGTGGTCAGATGAAACCAAAATTCAGCATTTTGGCATGGTTGAGGAAGCAGAGTATGATCCAATGAACACCAACCCCACAGTCAAGTACAGGGGTGGGAACATTATGGTTTGGGGCTGTGTTTCTGCTGACAGTACAGGATTACTTCATCTCATTGAAGGGCCACTGGGGCCATGTACCATACCGTCTTGGACGACTACCTTGTTCCTTCCATTTCTATGTAAGTGAGCAAACTTACAAATTCAGGAAGGGTTAAAATAATTATCATCTTTACAGTAAATCTACAGACCTTATACTGTATGACATCTTCCAAACTATCTGACAGTGTGTTTCTTCACCGCTGTTATTAACAGTGCACTAAAGAGTAGAAATGCTAATAAAAAGCACAACTATAACCCTATCTTTTATAAAAATTAAAACGTCCACATTCATGAAGATCATCTGAAACCTCTTTAAATGAACTACTAACAACAAATGAGGAAGCAACAGACATTTTATTTTGGATTCACACACATTCACTTTCATCCTTATTACGCTGAGTGCTTTGTTTAATGGTGATGAAATGTAAATGACTTCCAAAGACAGCAGCTGCATTTGTTTCAGCCTCTGTATTCAGTACAAAGTCCATTCAAGTTTTAACACACTGCTCACTATTCAGCTGTGCAGAAAGCCCATTATGATGATATGTGCCTTTTATACTTGAAAAATGAATTCAATTCTATGGATCTCTATTTACTTCCTTTGTATTTTCTTTTCACATCAGCCACTGTATACAGTACAAACTTTATATTCCAAAAATTCCAAGTATTGCACACTTATCAACTGTACATAAATCTGTTTTCACATGCACAGTTTAGGAATTAGTACGAGTGCTTCCAAACCAACACAGCCAACAGCCAATACTGTAAGTTATAGCCAATTTTTCCATATTGTTATGGTCTGATCCATTTACAGACACTGACAGAATAATCCAGTCAGCATATCAGCATCAATATACAGAAATGCATGCATTTTCTCCAGAAAATAATTTCTTTAAAAGGTACACAGACACTGTACGCTAGATGAAATTACTGTACAGTGAAATCCAGATTAAAATCTGATAACACTTTTAAACGAGACCCCCCTAGAAACCCCTTCTTCCTCCTCCGTGGCGATCCTTTCTGCCACTGAAGCTTCAATTAAACGACAGCAAAAACACATTACTTACACTGCCACGATGCATGAGATATAATACGCATTAGTATCACTGTATAAACAGATTATACAATGTCGGAAAGTATCTATTACAAGGGGCAGATCACAGCTTAAATTAATTTTTCACATCTACATCTTTAAATACCTAAACATATAAGAAAATGTAAAAAAAAAAAAAAAAGTCTCAAGATAAATCACCGATGTGCAGTGGTGAAGCATACAAATTTGGCACTTTGCCACTGATGCTATATTATGTGTTAAAGAAGAAGATATGTAGGCAACAAAACAAATAAAAATAGCATATGGCCTGGTATACTGCGTTCCAGCCTTTAGGTTGCCACTATTATAGCATATTCCAACTATTTCTGTAAAATTCTGGAGCTACATACAAGATAAATGTTTACGCTTTCCAACCTTCAGAACAAAAAAGCTTTTAAACCCTCTGCGGTCAAAAAGATATAACTTCTATTATTAAAAATGTGTGGAATTTAAAAACTGATCCCACAGTGCAGTACCCCGTCCCCCTACTACAACCACGCTTTCACTGCACCTCTAATGTTAAGCTCAATAAGTTAAGGCGATTCAAGTCCCTTTTGTTCCCAGAGCCGATTAATTAGTTTCTTGCAGATATTAATTACGAAGGCAACAGAGGACAGACGCAGTCCAATTTCTTGTAACTTAACAACAAGGCAAGTAAAGAAACTAAAACCCTGAAGCAACTTCATCTGAAATTCTCTTGTCTCGTATTTTTTAGTCGAACAGACGACGAATACTTTTCAGGCGGAACAGACTTTGTTACCTACTGCATTCAAATTTGTGACAACTGTGTGTACAGTGTTGTCCTCGGTCAAAATCTGATGGAGCGCAACCACGGTTACATCATGTGTACGACTACATCTACGATGCAATATAATTTTTAATGGTGATCGGAAGGGAAGTGCGGGTGTACAACAGATGCAGAGAGAGAGCTTGACCACACGAGGATGGCTGAGTGACTTGGAGAAGGGAGAACATCTAGGCACTGCTTCATTTTCTACTCAGTAGGAGCTGGTGGCGGCTGTTGCAATTCTCTTCCCAATGTACACTCTGGGAAAGAGGAAAAAGGGAAAAAAAGGAACAAAACTGAGTCAGTTTGGAAAAAAGGAAAAGAACAATAATATTTTGCAACAGTACTAGATAAATGATGATGCTCATTTATAACAAGTGATAGATTAAAATTAAGGTATACACTTTTATAAACATAACATGGAAGCTGTCTCTTTGAACGGCTATAACTTCTAGATATGATTGTTGCAGACAAACATATAATTAGGGCCACTTGAGAAAACTCCAGCTGGTGTAACAAAAAGCTCAGCAATGGTAGAGATGCGTGACTTTTGACTTACCCAAGCCCAAGAGCCAGGATGTGCGAGATGAGTAAGGAAGGGATAAAGACTTTGAGAAACTCGGCAGAGAAGATGCCGCCTTTCTTCATGACTCCACTCTTTCTCATACTTAGAGAAACGGAACGTCGGGGGTGCCTAAAGTGGAACTCTCTGATAGGAAAAATCAAATGACAGGTTATTTAAAAAAAAGAAAAGAAGAAAAACACAGCTAAAGACAGTCTCCTGACATATCAGTAAGTAGCTCTGAAAGCCTGGTTACTTTGGTGGAATGTTTTCAGGTCTGCTCGACCAGTCAGCAACCCAGTCTACTTCTTTGTTCATCAAAATGTCTTCCTCTCTGTCCTTCTCTGCAAAATCTTCCTCTGACTGCAAATATAAAAGATGAAGCGATTAGATCAATGAAAAAGACTTTAAAGGGTCTTAAACTTTAGAGCTGAATACATAGCTTTACCTGACTACCTCTTGGGCTGGACATTTCCACATCAAATGTAATCTGACCCTCATCCTGCTCTGGACTTGGTGGCCTGTGAGGGCTTAATCAACATGTTTGGAGTAAGAAAAAAAACTTCTCAATAACAAACACACATATAAGGCCTTGAAGACCAAAAAATGACTTTTCTTCCTACCTATCGCAGGAGGAGTTACTTGGGCTGGATTCGTGTTGTGCATCCAGGAGGATCTTTTCCATGTCCCCGTTGTGGATAGAGGAGGACGATGGCACATGCTCTAGTCCTCCAATT
Source organism: Pundamilia nyererei (assembly GCF_000239375.1). NCBI lineage: Eukaryota > Metazoa > Chordata > Actinopteri > Cichliformes > Cichlidae > Pundamilia > Pundamilia nyererei. Next base: position 16,467 of record NW_005188531.1, read on the forward strand.
AGGGTCTCATCACTTTCAGGCACCACTTCCAAGGTCTGCAGAGTTTGACTCATACCAGCATTTGCGTTTATTTGGTCTGCAGCAGGTGGTGTTAGCAGGTTGGTCTGCCTCCCCTGGGCCCCTGTATTCCCATTTAGCTCCAGCTCCACCCAGGACCCTTTGTAAAATAAAGATCAAGAGGACACAAGGAAGGTAAGCTTGCTGTGATAAGGCACAAACCTCGCAGCTGATTACACAGCACATAGAGACACACCCTCAAATGGAAACAGCTGACCTACATTTTCTGCACCGCTGATTCTGCGAATTCAAATGAACCGCCTGTGCACCGCATCCATGATGGCACGCATTTCTTTGTACCACTGCCCCATAAACAGCCTGCACTCTTTTTTTTAATCAGCAGACGGAAGGGTGTTGCGTAATCTCTCGGAGCCTGCGGGTTTGTGTGAGCGCACAACGTGACAGCGTGAGACGCCCTTTCCCGAAAACAAAGCATGGTGTATTTGTTTGGTTCGCGGATGGACATAAAAAATAATAGATTGCACATTTACAGAAGCATTTGCCATCAGTGTTGCTCCCATGCGAGGTCTTGCATAACTACAGAGAGCGCAGGGTGAGACAGTTTGCCCAGACATGTCGCTGTTCCAGCTGTGGTGCTGCCACGCATGACGAAGAACATCCCGAGAGCTAATGTGATGGCGCTTTAGTCGCTTGAAGTGCGAGCACACCTTAAGTGTTGTTTTAAATGTTTTTAGCTGTTTGCCTGCATGCAGTTGGGTAAAAATTGCGACCACTGCCTTCGGTTAGATTTGATGTATAATCAAAAGTGCAAAGGGCTTTTGAGTAAAGAAGTAGCTTGCCCACACAAAAATATACGGCCCATTATAGGAAAATAATAATTTAACAAAAAGGAAGTTACAAAAATTCCCCAAAATATTCAGTGTTTTGCCTCAAAGTTGTTTTCGTTGCTATTGAAGCCCACCTAGCTTCAATCTTTGTACATGATTGGCCAGTAACGCGTCCATCAAAGCTTTTCTAAGACGCTATTGGCTCATTTGAGGTGACGTCAAACAACATACCCCCGCCCCTCCCAGTCGACGAGGAAATTCCACCCTCGATATAACTTTTACAATAAAACCTTCGCAGTAGCGGTATTTTTCACACACACAAGCGTCCATTACGAACATGTAAAGTAACGACTACGACGTGGAGCCGGGAAAACCCGAGGACGGTACGTACCCTGAAGCCCGGGCTCTTCGTTATTGTTTTGTTGAGCCGTCGCGGTGGACATGTTGACTATCCTGTTTTAGCATTCAACATGACACGCAGACAAACTTCCAAGTGCGCAGGCGCTAGATCTGTCCAGAGTCCAAACAGACAACAAAGGCTGGCTCTAGATCAGAGATGGCGTTTTACTTTTTCCCCCACCTTTTGGTTACGTTATTTAAAAGCTGATTTGAATAATTTACACAATTGCAAGATTTAAGAAAATAGAGATGTTTCTTTTTTCCTTTTTTGGGCGTGAGGGAAAGTAAAAAAAATATTTCTACTAAAATGAAGTCCCACTGTATACACAGAAATCAGTTCTCTGATAGCATCCGGTGTATTTATAACCGATGTAAAATCATAAAGCACTGTGTTGGTTTTTGGGGTGTTTTTTCGTTTTTGTTTTGTTTTGTTCTGTGTTGGCCACTTGAGTCATTAGAAGGTTTGAGATGAGACTAACAACATTGATAAGGCTGGTCCTGTCGCCTCCAATTACAGGGTGGCATGGAAATAGCAATTTCTTTACACATATGCACATATGGCATATGCGGGTTTGGGTGCCTCTATAATATGTACAAAATATCGTTAAAATACATCAAATCCAGTAATTAAAGTCTCTAACTTTCTTATTGGTCAAATAATTAAACATTTCAGTTACATTTTATGCACTGTGTGGCATATATGACAAATAAGCATGTAGCCCTATAAATATAAAATCCAGAAAGCTACACAACATGAATTTGAAATACAAGTCTAACTTAAGATTCACTCTTTTCATTAGAAATAATAACATTTTACATCACTAAATTTACACAAAATGTCAGAAATCTGCACTGTCTGTTCCTACTGAAAACAAGAAACAAAGCTATTGATGCTATTACATGTTTTGATGTAATATTATGCAGTATATTTAGGTTTAGAATTTATATTCAAGGTTAAATGCGGCTAGGCTTAAAGTCTTAATGCTAGCTTATTTTAATAAACATCACTGCCATATGCAAAATTAGGGTGGCAGTAGGGGTGGCAAGAGTTTATTTTAGGGTGGCACATGCCACCACAGTAGATCTGCCCCTGACCACTGGTAAACCTTCAAATAACTGCTGGGTTACATGTCTGGAATATTAACGTGGGCAGAAAATAGGTCTGGTATTAATTAGAAAGGGATGAATCTATAGGACACATTGAGGATTGGGATTGGCGTGTTTTTATATACTTTTCAAACATAAGGCCCGGTAAAGACTAATTCGCTCGCTGGGCGGCCTTGGAACAAGGAGAACAAATATTAACTGTATTCACATTTAAGTTTTACAGCTTTTTCTATTTGTAAAGACCCATGGCCATTCATAACACACAAAGGTAATTACTAATATAGATGTTTGGGTTTGTTTTAAAAAAAAAAAAAAAGCATTTTCAGTCCTTTTTCTTTGGTTTATAATTACGGGACAGTAATTCTATTATATACTACCTTGCAGAAAAAGTGGGATGTGCTGAAATTACCTGCCTTTTTCTTATATTAAGATATTTGGGGGATTAAATGTGTAGCTAGAGTTCTTTGAAACTTCCCTTTGTGTCAGTGTAAAGTGGAGTATACGTTGCCCATGATGTAAAAGGAGTTTGACATCGCTGAGGTAGAGAAAGCAGTTTCATGCTGTTTTCATTAAACTTCACACCAATAGAGAAAATAATATATAATACGATAGCAACTCATCAGAGGTGTGTAATCCTTAGATCAGGTATGCAGACATTCATCTCACATCTTTCCAGTTGAAAAATGTTTTTTGAAGTAACAGCTTTGTTCTTAAAAGGTTTTTTAAAAAATTATTAAAAAGATAA
>NW_005188532.1:0-1844 GCF_000239375.1 Pundamilia nyererei
AATACATACAAAGCTCAGGGGCAAGATGCATCGTAAGATGCACATGCTACACAAATACACCGCCTTGCGATTGTTTAACCAAATTCTTAGATTTAAAAGAAAAAAGGATTTTGTGTGCAATAAATCAGCTTCATATACTAGTCCACAAACTAAAGATGCTCCGTAGAACTCCTTGTAGCTACCTATAGGGCGCGTGCTAGGACCGTGCTCGTGTCTGTGCGTGCAGTGACGCATCCATCCTCGAGCACCTCCCCTCCTCCCTGCTGTCACATCTGGAGCTGGCTGCTCTCATCAGCACCACTCAGCGCAGTGTATGTGTGTGTTTGAGAGAGAGCGAGAGCGAGTGAGAGAGAGTGAGGGAGGGAGTAAACGACTGGAGAAGTGGAGACTGACTTGGTCGGCGTAGCCTCATCCACAGCCGAACAGAATCAAGGAGAGGAGAGCGGAAGGACATCCCACGCCACCTTCTCATCCGCACTCACAAATAGGCTGTTTTGCATCTCCTCTGTCCTCCATCCGCGCGTCCAGGTTCTTTCCCCCCTCTCTCTCTTTCTCTTCCTTCCTCTTGCTGTGGGTAGCGTATGATGAGCTCCAGCCTGCTAGAAAACCCGGTGCAGGCGATTCTGTACCTGCGGGAGCTTACCACCATCGTCCAGAATCAGCAGAGTCTCATCCAGACCCAGCGTGCAAGAATAGAAGAGCTGGACCGGAGGGTAGATGAGCTGATCGGCGAGAACAGACACCTGCGGGACGTCAGGATACAACAACAGCATCCTTATCACCACCATCACCACCATCACCACCCCGACCCCAGCTGCCTTCATCATCACCACCACCATCCACAGGACCCCCCGCTCAAGACTAGTCCGGGGTCTTTGCCAGATGCGGCTTCACCAGCACAAGTCGAGGCGGCTCCGGCTGTCCAGTCCTCTCCCACCCAACCTATGGACCCAGGAGACATGCAGCTGGTCCCAGCCGAGCCATCCACAATTTCGCCGGTTGAAAGTGAGTCCGAAAACGGTGGAAGTTGCCACAGCTGCCGCTCTTTGGTTCCGATGACCCCAACAACCCTTTGTCGGTCTCTGGCCCTGGCCAGGAAATCCGAGTGAGTAGAAAATATTAGAACCTTTGATTGTTTGCATGTATGCGTGTGCGCCAAAACGCTCCAGATGCCTATATACATAGCCTAGTGGCTTTTCAAAAAGTAGCTCTATAGCCCATAATTTCAAACCTCTCGCGTTAACCTGACTTATTCGGCTGTATCAACTTCAAGCCAAAACAAATTTCATATCTTCCATATTACGGGCTAGCCTGTTGTCGAATCCAGCTTTTGTCTGAAACTGTGTAATTAGGCGCATCCACGTGTGCGTGCGCGTGCTCTGCAGATTGAGAGGCGTTTAATTAAAGAAGAGGGCGCTTGCAAATTTCCAATTTTCAGCTCTGTGTATGTGTGTGCCGACCAAGGACCGTGCCAGGAGAGGAAGAGGTGGATTATTTAAATGAGAAACTGGATCACGATCACTGGATCATTACATAACAAACAGCTGGAGGCCTGTACGTGTGTTCGTGCGCGGGCGCGCGTGTGTGAGCGAGAAACACACTCAGCGCAGCGGTCAGAGTCAGCAGGAGACAGAAGCAGCTTCACGTGTGACGATGACACACCTCGAGCCGCTGTCCGTGTTTGCTGGCTTTCTTTGTCAATTACCACCAGGGATCTACAAGCTCCCACGGGATCTCAATGCCTCTGATGTTCCCCTGGTAGATGAGATACACAGCTACACACCACAAACCACACACACACACACACACACACACACACACACACACACACACACACACACACA
>NW_005188532.1:1864-19521 GCF_000239375.1 Pundamilia nyererei
ACACACACACACACACACACACACACACACACACACACACACACACACACAGTACCGCCTCCTGCTTGTCACCAGAGCTTCACAGAATATCACCCTAATGAGGGAAGACCCATGTTTCTCTCTTTGCCAGAGTGTGTGTGGTGTTCTTTCTGTTCATAAGTTTTCTATCAGCAGGAGCCCTTATTGGTCTCTCTGGGACTCCACCCCCACTGAGGGGAGCAACACAGAATGAAGTTGTGATGAGAGGTGCAGAGGAGCACATATTAACATTAGTGATATTAATCCAAAAGTACACATGATCATGCATCTTACAGTCGCAGCTCCAAGTGCATGAGTGTGTGTGTGCAGAGTCCCTGTTGCTCCTCTGGACCCTGTTGCACTGCGTTGACCCCAAGTTGTTCCTGAACGTCTTACTCTGCAACGACAATTTATTGCTCAAGAAACAGTATTACACAGATTCTTAATTATAATTAAGAAGAGGGGAAGAAATTACAATAACAATAATTTTTTGTTATTAAAAGAGCTCAGAGCTTGGAGCAGAACATGCCCCAGATGAGCAGGCTGCTGCAGAGCAGTTGGCTAAATAGCCCTCTTGCTCCTGTGGGTACTGATGTATGTCCTTGAATGCAACCTTACGCCTCTGCTCCCTCAGTGATTTTAAGTCTTTTGGATTAGACCAGTAGCCTAACACCTAATGTCTACTTTTGCTTTTGGCAAGCCAAGCAGGAGAGGAGGAGAAAAGCTTTTCACCTCCCTGCTCCATCCTGTCTGCAGCTAACTGGAAATCAGATCTCTGCTCCATTAGTCCTGTTGCCAGCTAATTAACCTGTATAAGTTGTGTGATTGTGCATATGCATATGTGCTGGCATGCCTTCGTTCACACATCCCACTCTATCAGTTAATTTGAAGATTTATTTTAACTCACTATCGACTTTTGTGACAAACAGAGACATGTGGACTAGAGTTCTACATTGGGTTGGCTGTGAGTGTATTTATGTTTGCATTGTCATTGTTGCAGAAACCAATGGATATGCCTATGGGGAAGAGGCAGGATCCTCTCCTCCACTCATTCTCAGTCTTTCTTTCCAGCTGAGCCTTCTATCTGCCCCACTTAGCCCATGGAGCGAACAGTAATCAGCCATTCTCAGGAGAGGGAAAGGCAGAGAGATATAAAGAGAAAGAGAGACATGCATGCCCAGTTGTTGTCTTTGATGGAGCCCTTGGAGGTGTCTAGAGGAAGGAGCTTGAGGCTGACACTGTGAATGGACCGCTGAAAGAGAGGGGAGGGGGGTTAAAAGAGGAAGAGGAGGCAAAGAGAAGCACATTCATTGTACAAAAATTGAGACAGGTACAAAGAGAGAGTAAAACACACACAGAAAAAAAGAGCTGTCTCCACGATCTATCCGTCTGGCAAACAAATGCAAAAGCTGAACAACACTTTGCTATCCTGTGGCGGCATGAAATGTGCATACAAAGAACTGGTAATGTTTTTGAGTCCAAATGGAGCTGATCTTGTTGCATGCCAACCCTCCTCCATCGCTCCTCTCGCCTTACACTTTGTACTGGGTACTGGCTGATGAAAGGCATTGCGTTTTAAGTGCTCTTACAAAACAGGGAAGAGGAGAGGGGAGGTGCAAGAGAGAGGACAGAGCTAACAGAGAGAGAAAGAGAGAGAGCCAGAGGCCAACAGCAGGAGGCATGTCCTGTTAAAATATTCACCTGTTCTCTTTGTAAGTGTTGTTGCAGACGAATGCCCGTTACGTGTGTGCCTTGTACAGACAGATGGACCCGCTGAGTGTTTGTGTGCGAGTGTGTATATGGGTATGTGTGTCTGCTCAGGCTGGCCTCTTCTTCCCTGTATGACCAAATAAAACTGAGCAGAGCTGAACTGTTTTATATTAGCCTGACAAAAACTTCCAACTCTCATCATGATGGACAAACTGGAGTTGACTTTGGGAGTTGAGGTCTTACAACAACTGCCTGAACAGTCAGCTCCTATTTAAACCAGTATAGTTAAAAATAGGCTATATTGTATTTGCTTTCCTTTGGAGAGTTAGAGGATGAATGATCTTTATCTTATCATTTTGATACGTTAAACACGAAGCTATAGCCTAGCAGGAGTAGATGAAAAATAAAAGTGAAAAAGCGAACCCACCCCCCTGCATATTTTAAAGTTCCTAAATTAAAATGTCATATTGCTTTATTTAATCTGTGCAAACCCCAAAGTGCAAGCAAGAAAATTTGTAGTTTTACACTGTAGTATTTCTCGGCCAGATGAATTAATTCACTGGACTCAAAGCAAGTAGTCTGGGACAAAAAAATACCATGGTCAGCAACCCCTCTGCAATCTAGTCGTAACTTTAAACTCTTCTCGAGATGTGGCTTCGTGCTGTGCGTCTCCTCTTCTAAACTTGATGAAAGCGAATTAATTTACTTTCCAAAATGTAAAAAGTGTTCCACGTTTTCTTTCAATTGCTGATGTGGTAACAGTATCAGTCATATGGCTCTCCATTTCATCGAGGTTGTGGCCTCAGAAATAGTTTCACCCTGCAATTTAGTGTAAAGACACTCTTTTATATTTGATGACAAAGATCCGTGACTGAGCTGTGTCTTCCATAAACTCTGAGCTTTCACACAATTTCATTTTTCTGCTCACCTGTCAGTCAGATGTGCATTAGACAAAGTATATTTTGGCATCATCTCATCCAAAACCAAAATAGACGGTGAATGGCACAGGGAATGTAGTTTACAGGCTTACGGGGATGTTTAAACTCCTTCAGTTGTTGAGCAAGCGATCGATTCCTGGCTCCTCCAGTTCACGCACTGAAGAGCCTTTGAGCAAGACACTAAATCCCACATACGACCCGTTTACATCCATAACTGATAAAGCATCGTACCTGCAGAATAATACAGTCTACAGTATAAACAGATTTGAATCAGATTTTTAATGCAAAGCATTTTGAGTGCTTACTAAGATTAAGAAATACTAAGAAATTGGCTTTTTAAATGACAATTTACAACATCAAAACCTCATCAAGTGTAAAATTAATAAAAAGCAGATCAAATTACTTTAAAAACATGGAAACGTCTCACACTACAAAAAGGTTTGTGGCTATATAGAGTAGATCAGGTGTTAAAAAGTAAGATTTATTCAAGTGTGTAGACTTGTTTTAACCTGCAGGAAAACTAGAGGGGGACCGTGTTACTGTTTATTAAACATCTATCTGCGTACTAAAAAAAAGGGGGGAAAGGGAATATTCTTTGACAAGCATGTTTGAAAATTACTTGTTTCAGATGTATGACAGAGCAGTTTATGTTTTTAGCAGTGATTTCAGAAAGTCCTCTTAGCTTGATATATTCCCTTTATTGCCCCGCTTTACCTGATGTTTAAAGCGGATCAACGGCACAACAAAGACAACAACTACAATGGAAAAATTAATATTCAGATCTAACATGATTGTTTTGGAAATTTTTTGAACCTCCTGGGATCAAGCTGTTAACAGAAGAGTGTGAAAATTACTGCAAAACCTGCAAAACAAAACCCAAAAAAGATGAATCCAGGTATAATAACTAGTCTATAAATTCCACAAAAAGCAGTTCTTTGTGTCAGAGGTGTCACTGGGGGGCTTAGGTGTTACAACAGATGAAGCAGTATTATTCATACCAAATAAATATGAATAATTTTTGCCATGCATCTTTTAAAAAAATGAAGACAAAAAACCCCACAGTGTCCCTTTAAGTCTGTGGAAGTTGCTGTGAAACGATAGCTTTTTATAGCTCAGACTGTCATTCCTAGTCTTGCACTGACTCTGACTGCCTGTCACTGTGGGTCTGTGTCATGAGCAATATGCTGCGCCCAGGTCAGAAGACTTGCTGTAGCGTAGCCAAGAAATTCACTGTCAGCCGAATCCTTTCAGCTCAGCATGAAAAGACCAATACTACACCAAGACCTCACAAAAACTTAGCTGGATGGACAGTGATGATCATGCTAATTTTCAAGCCTCTGGTAGTGGAAGGTGTCCAGCATTCGGAAGGTGAAAAGGTCGAACGGCAACAGCTTCCACGTGATGCATGGGATTTTTTTGTCCGTTGTTCTCCTCGGTTGTAATCTGCCCCAGATAAAAGGACTAGCAAAGTGCTTAAAATATGAATGTAAATGCAAAATGTATGAGAGAGAAATGAAAATGAGAACTTAAGAAAAACACAGGAAGCAGAGCCAGAATAACCATCTGTCCAGATTGGGATAGGGGAATTCTGCTAAATCACCACTGATCTGCTGAATTGGAGAGGAGGGGAGAGGACGAGCACATCCGGATACACAAACACATAAGTGCTCCCACTCTATCTAAGCTTTCTCAGCCTTGAATTGACCTACATAGGGTATTTACCCCGGGATCAGTGGCAAGTTGTGTAATGCAATGTTACAATAATCCAGCATCCAAGAAGCACTTCTTCAGGATCTTTTGTGATGTCGGGAATGGGCGCAGAGAAGCGTATTAGCACAAGGCAATCCAACAACTGAACCAATAACAACCTGAAAGACAGGCTTTCCCTTCAAGTCTATCCACCCCACTGCTTTCCTCACCTGTCTCTTCTGCTGCAGGAGCGAGACTGTGCTGCATCAGTTTTGCTGCCCCGCCCCTGAGCATCCAGAGACTGAGACCACTGGCTCGTCCAGGTAAGCCAAAGATACTTTAATGGACTTTTTTTTTCTCTCACAGTGTGCTCTTGCAACAATGTAAAACATCCAGTCTGCATACATACACTCTGTGCATTAGTGCCAGCTGAGCCATTTCAACACCCAGGCCTTTAAGCATGCCTGATAGCCTGCTTGCTCTTTATTGAACCACATGTGAGTGTGAATTGGTGCATTTATAGACCTATTGTGCATGGATTTCATAAAGATAGTTAAATGTTCTGTGACTAAACTACACCTCTGACAGCCTCAAGGGTAACTCACATATTCATAGGCATATAAATGGGAAGTGTGGGTAACCGAACTGATATTCCCACTATGAAAGCGCCTATGGCAACTCTGACGCAACCCTCGCCACTACCATAGTAACTGGAGAATCTACTGTAGTGACTTTTACCGTGTGACTGTGCGTGGGCAGTGCTGTCTGTTTGTGATGTGAGTTGTTTGTGAGTATGTAGAAAGTATTGTGTATGAGGATGTGTGGGAATGCATGACATTTCACTTGGATTTTTGAATGAGCCGTTAAAACTGTGAAAAGCTGATTTTGTCATGTTTCTCAATGATTATTGTTTTTCCACCCTCCTCCCGAATGTCTCCCATCTTCTAATCCTCTGTGCTCTGTTTCTAAATCCAGTTGTTCCCGGTCTATTTCTTTTCCTCCAGTCTCTTCATCTGCTATGGCGTAGTTTTCCTCCCTGTGTTGTTTATTTCTTCTCATTATTTATCTGTCTGTTGGAAGACTCTTCTAATCAGCTCACTGCAATTATTTCTATCTCATCCCTCCTTATCAAGTCTCTCACTTATTCTGCTTTTATTAATATCACCATCTGTCTGTCTGGAATCCCTCTCTTCTCTCTGATCTGATGACTTTACTCCTACACCCACATATCCCTGATTGGATGGGCTAATGGCACAGCGGCAGTGGACAGCCAGCTGAGATGATGATGAGATGTAGCGGAGATGTGTAACACCGTAGCTCATTATTATCATCGTTACACAAAGTTTTGTGCTCTCGGTGGCTGCTAACCTGCACCCACGTCTACGCGCTGATGTTCGCTGAATCCATCAGAACACACAAACCTCCCAAGAGATGCTACGAGATCTGCCTCTAGCTTAAACTGGCGTGCCTTTTCTCCTTTACTCAGCCTTTTCGCGTGTGAGCGAGTTCTCCCCTGGCTGTACAGTACTTTAGGTCTCCCTGGGACTGTGAGCAATGCGTTTTGACAGATGTTCAAATCTCGCCACCTTGTCACACAAAAGCAAAGGCAGGAGTCTATATTTGCGAGCGTGTACGAGAGGAAGAGAGGGAGTATAGTGCCCATATCATTACAGAGGCTTTTGCTGTCCAGATGCATTAATAGCTGACTCTTGCTTTTAAATCCTCTAATGTATTCTAATGTACTCTAATGTATTCTGATGCAGCACTGGGGCATGGCAGTGTTTTAATAGAGTTTTTGATATAGACAGCCTCCAGCATGCACACCCCAACACACAGTCTCAACCTTCCTGTTTCCTCTCTATTTTCCTATCGCACTCTTTCCTCTGGTCCCACGCTCTCTTTTTCCATCTATTTTCGCTAACTTTATCTCATTTAATGATAAGAGCGAGCGTCTCTGGCCCTATCTGTGACTTTTAGCTCGGTACTCAGAATAGTTGCTTTCACAGCAATCAAAGAAAACAAAGAGGAAATTTAGTGATGCAGTCATTATTTAACCATGAGCGGGCTTTTTGTGCTCCCTGGTCCCGTTTAGCACTGGTCCTCTTCGTGTAAAAATTATTAGAGTAAGCCTTATCTGGGAGGAAGAAAGAGTGAACAAGCACACAACATCATGCGCACACATTCAAGGAGGTTTCTGGTTTTGACTATGAGAAAAAAATTATTATAAAGAAATGGTGCTGCTAAATTCCAAACAGTATTTTCTATGAATATGTAGACAAAGTGTCTTAAAATGCCTGTTTGTGTATTTTGGACATTTTCTCATGACTGGTCTGGAAAAAGACATCTTATGGAAATAAAATAACCCAAAATATCAAAATTGACCTCCGTATGAAAAAAAAATGCCTTCACCTGTAGTTTCTTTTCATAATCAATACACATTCTCACCTGCTACTTTATTGGTTTTAGTAATTATCTAATCAGTCAATTACAATGCAGCAATTTAATGCATGTAAACATGGTCAAGAGAACCTGCTGAAGTTTAACCTGAGCATCGTGGTTGTTTGTACCAGACTGGCCTGATTATGTCAGAAAACAGAAAACGATCTGAAAAAGAGAAAACATTCCATGACAAAAATGCCTTGTTGTAATCAGAGGTCAGACGATTATTACAAGAGGCATCAGTAACTCAGAGAATGCAGAAGAGCATCTCTGGACAGGCTTATAGCAGCAGAAGACCACACCAGACTCCTCTCCTGTCAGCTTGGAACAGAAAATGGAGACCACCCTGCCTTTTATTAACAGTTCAGGTTGTTGTTGATGGTATAATCAATAATTTCTTGGTACACTGAGCCTCTTAGTGCCACTTGAGCATTGTTTAAATGTCACAGTATTGAGTATTGTTGCTGTCCATGTCCATCCCTTTATGACCAAACCGTATCCATCTTCAGGATGGATAGGATGGAGCAGGTCAGCCACTAATCAGAAGGTCGGTGGTTCGATCCCAGGCTGCCTCCTGGCTGCATGCCAAATATCCTTGGGCAAGATACTAACCTCATGTTTGCCTACTGGTGGTGGTCAGAGGGCTCGGTGGCACCAGTGTCCTGCAGCCTCGCCTCTGTCAGTGCGCCCCAGGGCAGCTGAGGCTACAATGTAGCTTGCCATCGCCAGTGTGTGAATGTGTGTGTGAATGTGTGTGTGAATGTGTGTGTGAATGGGTGAATGACTGAATGTAGTGTGAAGCGCTTTGGGGTCCTTAGGGACTAGAAAAGCGCTATACAAATGCAGGCCATTTACCATTCCAGCAGGATAATGTACCATGTCACAAAACTCAACATGACAATGGTCTCCAGAGTCCTCGGATCTCAATCTGATAGAGGATGTGCAGCCAACGAATCTGAAACGGGCGTGTGATGCTGTCATGTCAATATGGACCAAAATCTCAGAGGAATGTTTCCAGCACCTTTTTGAAGCTATGCCACGAATAATTAAGACGGATCTGAAGGGAAAAGGGAAGTGAAGTGGTGGTGTCAGTCGTTCATGCAATACTCTGGAACAAATCTGAGCAAACTTGACAAAATATGTCCCTCAGATCTCAGTACACAAGATGTAATGAACATCAACAAATAAAAAGAAACATTCAAACTTTTCACATAGTAATAGAAGGAGGCCTGGAGAGATGGACAGATGTTTGGTAAATATGCATGAGCGGAGAATTGCTGAATATTTTGTCAGATGGTCATCAAGAAGACTTATAAGGAGGGCAAATATGAGAGTGGCTGCATGTCTAAACTAAACTAAACAATCTTCCATTTATATAACACTACAGTGCGAGCTAACCGCAAAGAGGTGATCATTTATGCTTTATATATAACATTTTAATTTACCGATTGAATAGGAGGAACAATCTATTGATAAACCAGTTACTGGTCAAGTGTGAGCTAGTCACCACTGAGGAATATAGGAAAACGTTCACTTCTATTACAGCTGATTCTTACCTCCTTAAGAGAGAGTCAGAGAATAAAGAATCAGTCTTTGACTGCTCACAGTTTATAGACAAGCATCCTGCGATGATGGATCACAAGAAGATATTGATTCACATTACCGGCTCACAAGCAAAAAGGGTTGGGAACAACTGGATCAGCACACTAAAGGGAAATGAATCAATATTAACTGAATAGTAATTTAGGTTATTTTGGCTATTAATGGAAAAATAAAATGCTTTCACTGTTTGTCATAGTGTGAGGACTTGTGCATTTTCTCTGTGTTGTATTATTGTGATAGAAATGAATATTGCTTGTGGATTGTTCATTTAATGAGTCATTTATGGGTCCAAGAAATTATGATTTTTAAAAACATTTTTTTCATCACATTGACAAACAGCTGATGTGCTGTTTCTTTTCTGCAGAACACAATAAGAAAAAGCTGAGTTTTATGTTTGAAACAGCAAATAAGAGGTGGAGATTATAATTTTTACAAAGTTTTACACTGTTACATATTCAGAGTTGCACACTTGCAACTTGCACTCGAGCCACAAATCTGACCAAATAGGACTGGGCACATAAAGCCAGTCAACCTCACCCTGGGCCGCCACAGCTACACATCACTGTCTGCGTGCTGCTCCCCTTATAAGTCTCTTTACATTTCACATACTTGATGACCAGCCACTGACATCAGAGTTTTACTCCGTCAGAAGGACTGATATCTTTCCGCTCTTATTTCTGTGTCAGTGGACAGATGCTGAGCCTGGAGGATGGCACCTCCTCTGGGGACAGACAGGAAACAGAGGGTACCAAAAGGGAGGGACCCAGTGAGTACGAGAGCACCCTGGAGAATAAAAACAAACAGGTATGTCTTTTAGCAGGTGTATGTGGGCTCATGAGCATATTTTGGGTGCTGAGGCAGAGCTGGTTGCTCTACCTGTCTTTGCACGAGAAGGTGTGCATGTGAAGGTTGCTCACTTGACACAGAGTTGGGTGACAAAAAAATAAAAACAGATTCCCATTCAGATCTATTTCTGTCTATGTTCACATGAAAAAAGAGCACCCAGGATACCACTGCCACAGAGACAGGAGCATGAACGATGCTAAGTTGTCATGGTAACAGCTAATAACTGCTTCTGGCGGCTGGAGATGTCTTTATTCCTCATAGGAAACTGCTGAAGGGTCCGCTGTTACTGCTAGCGCTGTTGCATGGATTCACTTATATGAGCGTGTCTGTGTGTACTTTTGGTATGATCAAATCCACGCACACACAGAAACACACACAAATGAGTGGCTGTCCTCCTTTTTCCCTTCCTTTTTGTCTCTTCTCCCCCTGCCTCCCACTTCTCCTTCGATTCCCTCTCGCCGAAAATGTAAGAGGGCAAAAAATTGTGGAGGACAGTGAGATTTTAAGCTGAGCTGCTCTGCCAACAAATGGAACAGAAATAAGCTTGTGCGGGTGTTTACTTTTCTATTCATTTTCTCAACAGCACCTTTGTCACAGCCCATCCATCCTCTTTTTCATGCCCCTTCAGCCAGTATTAGCAGCTGAATGATGATAGATGATGTTTACTTTGGTTCTAATAACACAAACACCCACCAGTTTTAAAAAGAGTGGACTGATAAGTAAGACCCAAGCGGGCGCTTGCAGACTCATGGACTAGTGGAAAGTATAATCAAGGCTTAAGAAGGGTGTGAGTGGGAATTTCATGATTCAAGTCAGCTCTTTTGATCTTTTGCAGGCATTGGCGCAAAATTGTAACATGTTTGCTTACTGCTGGATGAATAAGTATCTTTCATTAGATTTTGTGTGCTTTGCAGTATTATTCCTGAAATGTCTTAAAGTCTCAGAGTCCTGTCAACAAATTTAATATACTCGCTCTCTCCCTTTTCCCAGATAGAAGAGTTGGAGCAGAAGTATGGAGGCCATCTCATAGCAAGGCGGGCAGCCCGTCGTATCCAGACAGCCTTCCGTCAGTACCAGCTCAGCAAAAACTTCCAGAAGATCCGCAACTCATTGTCAGAAAGTAAGCTTCCTCGTCGGATCTCTCTACGGCATCCCAGCCCTTCGGGCAGAAACCGGAACGCAGCTCAGAGACACAGCTACACTCTGCATCCTGGAGGAGGACAGATACCTTTACGCTCTAAAACCCCCCCTCCACCCCCTTGCCGCTCCACGTCTCTGCCCCCATCGTCTCCTGCGTCAGCCCCGGCACCTCCCCCAACTCCTGCCCCAGGCTCAGGCCCAGGACCTGGACCAGGCCCAGCACCACCCACACCTCAAACCCCAGGACCCTCACTCACACAACTGGAAGACTGCTTCTCTGAACAAGTGAGGTTTTTGTTTTTTGTTTTAATCTTGTGTTGTAGGAATGCAAAACTGTATGATTTTATGAATGTTTTATAAACTTTTTATAAACTCCAGATAGAAATATCTGGAAAACCACTGAATGAATTATAAAAATTTTTGGTACATTTTTGACATTGACCTTTCCATGACTGTGAATCCCAGTGACTTCTTTAACCCTCTAGTCAAATATTTTGACAGGTGCAGAGCATATTACTATTAAATCCGATAGATACACCATGTCCTCATCATTCAGAAGATACATTTTTAACAACGTCTTGACTTTTGTGTCATTTTCTAGTAAATGTATTGGCAGAAAATTTGGTGTAGACATTCATAATCTCCTCGGGATCTTTTATAACTTTGATCATTCTTTGATGTCCTCAGGTCAAGATGTGAATGTGTCTGATACTGAGGTTTATGATGAAACATCTGCAAAACTGATGACATTCTTATTATTCTCTGACTTACTTTGTGTTTTAATGCAAATCAGCAAATGTCTGCATGGCATTATGACTTCATTAAAGCCAAGAAGCCCTACGAGCGTGTAGTCATGTTAAATAAGATTTTACCATATTCGTGAGGCACGCTGTCAGTATCAGTCTGTCCCATCATAAATCTACTGATCTCCGTGACAATATTTTCTTACCCTGACTGAACTTATCTTTAAATTCTCTTTAAATCTTGCACTACTTATCCAAGAACAGAGCTGACCCTCAGTGTCCTTGCATATACACTTTATCTTACTTAGCTAAACTACACTGACTGGCTCTAGTGACTTGATTGAAATGAGTTTCATCTTAATGCCAGTGGCCCACTCAGTAGTCCAGCTGCTGTCATTGTTAATTTAGTTCCACTAGTCTTACTAAAAGCCACTAATGAGCAACCCTGCGACTATCATAAGCTTTTACATACATGAGTCATGGCCCTTGACCTGATTAAATCACAAGTTGTGATGTGAATTTTTATATTTTTTTGTGATCATACTTGCAGCTGCACTCCTTGGCGCAGTCAATTGATGAGGCCCTTCGTGGCTGGAGCTTGTCTGAGGGTGGAGAGGGCAAGGGACTGCTGATGGACCCCGGGGCGCTTCGTGCAGCTGCTGAGAGTGCTTGTCTGCCACGTAGTGCCAGCTCGCTGCTCATGGCGTTCAGGGATGTTACAGTTCATATTGACAGCAATAGCTCCTATACCATCTCCTCTGCCACCACCACAACCACCACCACCTCTTTGGGCAATGCAGGTGGGGGACAGCCAGGTAGCAGGAAGACTTCTGTGAGTGGAATGGCTGGGGGAGGAGACAACCAGTCAGTGGAGGAGCCAGAGTTTCCTGCACCTCCGCCTAGTGAAGAGCTGGAAATGGTTGATCTAGGATCCAGGAGGGGTTCAGCAGTGCCAACTGCAGGGGGAGGAGGAATGGAAGGGGAGAACAGCACAGACAGACTGGGATCCTCCTCCACTTCTACCTCTACTTCCACTTCCATCTCCACCTCAGCCCAGACTAACCAACAGCCTGCCCAGATTTATACCCAGTACCAGCAGTACCACTACACTCATCCCCAGCAGATCTCCGGGGGGCCGAGCCCCGAGGCCCTGCAGGCTCTGGTCGTCTCTCTGCCGAGGGACCGCTGCCAGGATCCAGCCTCTTGCCGCTCACCCACCCTGTCTACTGACACACACCGCAAACGCCTCTATCGTATAGGACTCAACCTCTTCAATGTGTGAGTAGACCACCACACACACACACACACACACCGAGCACTCTCTCAGAAAATATATAATAAATATTTCTGCACCCTCTGGCTCAGGGTTCAAAGTACTCTTACTGCTGTTTGTGTCAAACACATCTCCAACAGCCATGCAAAACCGCTTTAGGCAGCTGCTCATTAGCGTTTGTGATTGTTGGGAGGAGCTGCCTGTTCAGTGTTATCTTCTGATGATCTGATGTCCATGGCAAAAAAAAGACATCAAGAGGAAGGCAGGAATGGGAATGAGAGAAAGAGACAGATGCAAATAAATGCAGTGGAACATTAGAGGCAGTCAAGGAGGTCATGAACAATGCGAGAGCCACAGAGTTCCTATAAATAGTGTCCACGGTTGGACTGCACTTATTATTAGCTAATACAAATTAATGTAAATTAACCCATATGCATCAGTAACACTTGGTCTCTTTCTAAAGTCCACAGCTAACAGCTTTTGCGCACGGATGCGCCTCTCTTATCCCTCCTTTTCCTAGTGCCTCCTCTGACACACACACACACACACACACACACACACACACACACATACACATATTAGGCACCCTTTCTCTTAAATATAGTGTAAGAGATTTTGTTTCGCGCTCAGCTCAACACACCTCTCTGCTTGAATGCACAAAACTTCTTACACGCACCATTCCCTCTAACGCTATGTGCTTTTCTCTATTTGTTATGTGCGGACAGGAATCCAGAGAGAGGCATCCACTTCCTGATTACGCGTGGTTTCGTCCCAGACACGGCCATCGGAGTGGCTCACTTTCTGCTGCAGAGGAAGGGCCTAAGTCGGCAGATGATTGGGGAGTTTCTGGGGAACAGCAAACTGCAGTTCAACAGAGACGTCCTTGAGTGAGTTCATGTCATTTCTCTGTCATCAGTCATCATTTAGGTTTATTTGATTAGGAAAAGATATAACTGACTTTATGGTGATAATAAGGCACCCCTTTTCTTATATTCTGATCATTCAAACGTTGTACTTCCAGTTAGAAATATAGGCTTCTTACAAATTTATAGTGTCAGTGCACAAACTTGTATGAACATGATGACATTTTGGGGGTTATTTTGTCAGATTTGACAAAGGGAATCCCCATAGTAATGAACCAATGACATTTATAAAACTGGTTTAAGTGCACCTCACTTTTTGAGTTTCCGATCATAAAATATTCTCTCACTCACTTTGACACTTTTTTCTTATCTTATGTCAAGCACCTTAGATCAGTGAAACAGAAATTGCGCTGCAGTCCAGCATCTGGACTGACAGCAATAGATCTTATTAACATTTACAGCTACATTGTTTAGGAGTGGATGTGAGTTAAGAGGTACAGTGGGTCATCTACCAACTGTAGGGTCAGTAGCTCAGCTACTGCTGTCTGCCTATTGAAGTACCCTTGGGCAAGATACCGAACCCCAAGCTGCTCCTGAAGGATCCATGGGAGTATGAACATGTCCATGAATGTTAGACGAGGTGCTTAGGTATAGAAAAAAGTGCTTGTATGACTGGGTGAACGAGGCTCGTAGAGCTTTGAGTGTTTAGTACCAGTCTATTTAGCATTTACTCATTATAAAGTGAAAAAGTTTTTTTTTTTGCTATTTGCCTATTTAACTTCCTCAATTTGAGTTAATAATCTTAACACAGTATTCATTCTGAAAATTTAAACCTTATTACACGGTTCTCTTCACCAGATTTAGATCGCTTCGTTGCTGCAAAACTGTAAATGCTCACATTTTCAGTCGTTTCACTTCTCATTGAATCGGGCTTTAAGATTAGAATTCCTTCCTGACCTTGGAAAAAAACAAACTCATTCACATGTAGCTGAGGAGCTGACCCCGCTATTTGTGAGGGTGCCCCTATTTTGAGGAGACCTGAAAGAATCAGGCTGTATAGAGGCTTTTTTAGGCACTGAGTTCTTTGTAGTTTCTTTTTTTTCTGCCTCTACAAAGGTTTCAAGGACAAACTGGCTGCTTGTTGATATTGCAGAAAATCACTGTGATACCTTATTTGAGAAATGTCTGCAAATGATAACAATTTAATGATGATCAAAGCTCCTGCACATGTGTGCTTATCTCTCTTCTCCTTGCCAGTATTCTCACAGGAAAAGTCATTTCTATACATACTTTGCATCCATATGGACCTCTTTAAAGACTTTTTCTTTTTCAGGAAAACCTAATCTCACTAATATTCTCATTTAGGTCCTTTAGTAGAGTTTCAATCATACATCATAGTACAAAGTCCGATGGTACTGTTGCTTTATATGGCTAAGAAACTGAGGTAAATAAAGTAAAACATCTGTTAAATTTGGACTTTCAAACTTCAGTTATTTTAAAAGCTATCTCAAACTGAGCTGGTTTTCGAAAGCAATTACCTTATAAATGAGCGTACGCGCAAAACTCACTTGACATGTGGCACCAGTTTGCGGAAATGGAAGACATCCATGAAAACATGCTTTTTCTTAATGCTTTGACACTCACCCCTTTTTGCATCCTCCCAGTGTAGGCTGCAGACTGAGAACCAGCGTAGCGAGGTTTTCTGCTGATGTTGTTGTACAGACTGTAGAAATAGGTCACTGCACTGAACACACACTTAAGCACACACCCTCACTTTCTTTCAAAGAGACACACTTGTATGGACACAAATACACCCATGCACCTAAATGTACATGCGCAATCTTGTACGTACTACTCCCATTACCGCAGTCTGTCCTCAGCCTTTCATGTTACCTCTCTCTTTCCCATTCCCTCTTTTCTTTTCATTTTTTGCCATCTCATCCCTCTTTTCCCACTATTTTCGGACTCTTTCTTCTCCACTGATATTTGCACAGCACGTGGGTATATGTGTGTGCACGTGCAAGCATGTTGTCTCTATGTGCATCATTCAGGTCAGTGGTTCTGTAATGGAACTATGACTGTAATGACAAGATTTGCCGTCAGCACTTGGGTACAGATAGTTTGTCTCAGATCCACTCGCACACTCACTCTGTTACCTTCTCACTACAGTGAAGTACTGAAACTAAACCCAGCTTCATTTTGCCTTTTTTTCTTGTCTTTCCCCCCCCTCCCTCTCTGTCTCTTTATAGCTGTGTTGTGGACGAGATGGATTTCTCAGGCATGGAGCTTGACGAAGCCCTGAGAAAGTTCCAGGCCCATGTCCGTGTTCAGGGAGAAGCACAGAAAGTGGAGAGACTCATCGAAGCCTTTAGGTGAGACTGTCAGCTTGATCACAACCCAGCCTCACTGACTAACGGGCTCTGGCTTTGATTTTTAACAATGTGCAACACAAAAACAGTGCATCATGTGACCGAGCAGGGCTGGGTAGTGCACTCTGAAGATTTTAACAGGAATGGGCCTTTTGCTTGTGGCCACCAATACAAATCAGAAAAACAATGGCACACAACCAAGAACACACACTTTGGAATGAAATTGAAGCAAAAAGCTTTTTCTGATCTCGCAGCCTTGGGGTAGCAGAATGCATCCAAGATGGCATACTAATCAGCTCACTGTATAGACATAGAAGAATCGGCTGTTTTTGCTGGCTTACTGCGACAGGCTGTGATGACAGCAAAGCTCTGTGTCATTAATAAGTTACACTGATTTCCTGTAACCTTTGAATAAACTCAACAGTGTTTGATCATCAGCCAATCACAATAGGGATTTACACTGCAGCAAAATCAGCGTGTGTTCCATCAGGACAAGAATAGATGCTTTGTTTCGCAGCTCTCTTTTCACCAGATGACACTTCCCTGGCCAAATCATTTTCTTTTTAGGCTGCTGGTGCATGCTGGGTAGTTGCGTGTCCATCCCATTCAAAATCACACATGAATATGTAGAAGTTTGTTACTCACCAAGATCTGCCTCAGTTGGTTTTGTCCTCATTTTGTGTTGAATCCAGCCCTGAAGTCACGCTAGTGTATGCTGCTGATAAAGGTCTTGAAATGCCAAGTGGAACTTGTTAGACTTACTGCAGTTTGCAGACTCCACTTATACCTTTCCTGCAAACTGTCTAGCTTTGCTTCTAACAAATACCTGGATGGAAACAGTTTTATTTTAAAATCATGCTATTTAACCTTTAACTGAAGCAATAAACAGATAGAAGCAACCAGACAAATAAAAGCTGCAACTTTGGTCCCCTGGCTGGCCATGTCCTTGATAAGTCCTAAAGATATCCAAAGCGTCCCCTCAGGACTAAAAATGCAATAAAAATGCCCTTCATTGTTTTCTATTGCAGAGAAATTGCTTGAATTGCTCTATACATTTAATGTCCTTCCCTTGATGTACTGCTCTTTCCCTCAGGAATGCCCACACTGTCACCAGCATGACACGGCTTGAGTCAGTGGCCTCTTTGAACTCATTAACCAAGACGTCATTTTCCCTGTTCACACCATAACAAATGTTCAGCTTGTTAGTAGGCCGCCAACAAATTTCTGCATCCTCATTCTGACAAATCTTATGGCTGTTAATACAGTTTCCTCCTTCTTCTGTGACAAGGGCGGTTTGTCCCTCTGAAGACATTGAACAGCCCACAGGCCTGCTGCTTTAAGCTGAATGCTATTGTCAGCATTCAAACATGTTCACAAAACCATGGTGTTTAGCAGGTAATGATCACCATGTTTACCATATCAGTTTGCATTGCTAAACAGCACGCAAGGCAAACAGCAGATGGAAGTACAGATGGTAGGAATGTCATTAGTTTTGCAGGTATTTGAGTTAAACCAAAAATAATGGACAGATTAAAATGCTGCCTGACTGCACTACAAGTTTTGTCAGAGGCTCATCATCGACATTACAATTTAAATGTGAGGACCACACTGTTAAAAAAAACATCTTAAAAAAACGGTAATATTCCGGCAGCTGGGGCGCCAAAATACTACCGTAAAATAACAGAAAATAACTTTCTCATGAAAATACAGTTATTTTCAGTAATGAAAATAGAGTTTGTTGCGCTAATTTTACATGGGATTCTGCCTTTTCCAGTAAAATACTTTTATATTAGGATTTTTTCCTACAGTGCAGCCATACCCGCGACCTTGTGGTTGTTAGTTAACATTCATTGGCCGATGTTTAGCGTCATGTTATTATGTGTCCCAACATCCATCCTAGATGACATGAAATTTTCAGCAAAATTATAATTCAAATACTCCTTTAATTATTGATTATTCTCATTAATTTTCAATTTTTCCATAGTATTACATTTGAATTTAACAGATCATTCTCTCACATAACAGAC
>NW_005188533.1:0-10707 GCF_000239375.1 Pundamilia nyererei
CTTGTTTACATTATTGTATTTTGCACAACTCTGTTGCTTGTGAAGCTCACACACAAGAATTTCACTCACATGTGCTGTACCAATGTACCTGCACATGTGATGTGACAATAAAAGTGATTTGATTTGATTTGATTTGATTTTAGTACCTCGCTCTATCCTCAACCATAAACAAACAAGCATACAACCTATTTAAATTTATTTATTTATTTATTGGCTTTTTAATGCCAAGACATGAAACAAGGACCCAAACTGCGAATGTGTAAAAACAGATTTCTATTACAAACAGAGACAAAGACTCACATTCACACAATTGAAGACAGTGGAAAAGGAAACTCAAGATTTGCTGCAACCCGAACATTTCACAGACTTTCAGGAGAAAATACAAAAATTAAATAGTTTACTTATCTTTAAATCTCACTAATTTTAATATGCAAGATATTATAAAATAGATTGTATTATTTGCATTAAAGAAATACGTTTTGAAAGGACAGAAAAAAAATGTTCTAACATCAGGCCGTGCAGTAGAATGACAGTGAAGGGACACACCACCTCCACCCTTTTGTGACTCGTTTCTGTACGTAATTGGTACATTGTGATAAAGTGTTAGTGCATATTCTTCACAGAAAATGAGTCAAAGGCAAGGAATCTGAGGTTGAAATAACAGGAAGTTGCATAACCTTTCTTTTGATAATCACTTAAAATGGAACCCTTTCCTCAATAACTTATATGAATTTATCTTTTCAAGCTTAAGTCATCAGAACACATTTGAATAATCAAGATGTAAAAAAATTTAAAAAGTGAGTACGTCTGTAGTTTATACATATCAAAGACCCATTAATTTGAAGTTGTAAAATGCTCACATACACAAGAATAAGTAACCAATGTCACACTAAAATGTACAATATAACATTTATAAAAACAACATGGAAAAACCAAGAAAAAGCATTAAAAGACTAAAAATCATCAACATGCAAATGATTTGTACACACATTCACAAAAACAATATTTTAACTGCCTTTTCATATTAGCATACCTTACAATTTAATTTATCCCAATTCTATCTATTCTTCTGTGCTAGTTGTAGTAAGAGGCTTTGTTATCAAGTTCCAGTGCACAGATCACACTTCCATCACTGATTTACACCTTGGTTAATGTCATCCTGAGATCTCACATGTTGACATGGTGGGTTAGTGACTCTTAGGATGACGTCCAAGGTGACAGCGCCACAGTATCATTGACTTCATCTCAGTTCAACTTGAAAGATTTGAACTGAAGCCAACTGTTTTATAGTTGACTTCCGTTCTAAAAGGTGACTCCCCAACAACTTTTAGCTGTTGGGGAGTCAGATCTCAGATAAGAGGTGAAATGTTTTCATAAACCAAAAAAGAACTCCAGTTGACTTTAACCTAATGTTTAAGACTGCCACAATCTGGAAGACCAAGAACATACCCTGATATCTCAAATTAACTCCTAACAGTAAGTAGAAGATTTAAAAATAAATGAATACAACAAAACATTGCTCAGCAGTTGTTTACTGACAGGACACAGCAGTACTTACTTACTTACTTACTACTTACCACATCATCGTTTCTGTCAAATGCATAACGACTGGTTTAACTGATGTTAAAAATTGACTTTCACCACTTTTGGAATTAATCCCACTGATCAGTAATAATACTTACAAATACTCATATATTCATATCTCAGGACCTTAGCATCATAATTTAAATATTTAATTAAAATTAAATTAAATGTTTGCTTTTAATAAATACAAACTGCATTTATGGAATTTGTCATATTCTAGATTGACTAAAATACCAAATTAAGATCCACTTTAATGTATTTAATGCTTGCATGCACTTTCTTCGGTTATCTATAAGAACATTTAAAATTATTGTTAGATTTGTGTTCTCATGAGTAAATATATTGATTTATTTTATGTTGGGAGAGACGTTTTTCTGATTGTCATTTTATTTTGAAAGAGATTTTACTTTGGTGATTGTTTTTTCATTTCCTCTTCCTGTTCTGTGTGTGTGTTCAGTTGGCGCGAACTGCAGCAATGATGTATCTCATTCCCTTCCTGTGTTGCTAACAATAAAAGAAACGGGCAAAGTAATCAACCAAGTGAGTGTATTATTAAGAGAACATGGCCGAAGAAGAAGAAAACTCTTCAAGCTCAACAATTATATGTCCCATCTCACTTTTAGGTCTGCTGATCAAGAGCAGTCATTTTTAGTTATTTCAAAATGCTAACTGGCTCTATTAGCCAACCAGGCTTTCTCAGATGAAGCTTCAAAAGCTTCTATTTCCACTAACAGTATTCAAATCCCAATTGAAAAAATATATATCTTCTTACTGTGCTTTTAAATTTCTTGTTACTTTTAATTTTCAGTATCACTTACACTACTGTGTCATTTAAACAATTTTTTTTGCCCCGCCTAATAATTTTGAAATTTCTATTATTTTTTGGCAGATTCTCAAACTTAGATTGGATCTTATTTCTCTTACTCTCTATCTCATTCATTTGTCTTTTCATTTGCACTAAGTGTTTCTCCAGTTCATCTTTCTGTTGTGTCATTCTAGAAACCTCATCATTTATAGTCTTTATTAGCTTGTCTGTATTAAATCCAAACTGTTGATTATTTTGTTTTACCTTATCTATTTCCCCTTTGACATCGATCATGATTTTTTTTAGTTCGAAGTATCCCTTTGCTTTATCTCCCTTTACTGCAGCATCATTTTCAACTGATTTAATCTTCTCCTCATTCTCCGTAGCCAGTCTTTCTGCCTCCTTTGTTTGGCTGATAAATTGTTCTTTCTGCTTCTCTATTTGAGTCAAAATCTCCTTTAGAGCATCAGTCATCCTCTGTACTGCATTCTTTTGTTTTCCTTCACACACGTTTAACTCTTCATCAAGTTTTCCATTTATGTTGCCTAAATCTTCCAGAAATGACTGACATTCTGTGGTAGGAGTATCTTGAATTTTCATCTCTGTGGGAAAACAAATACAAATTAAACATATACACTTTTTTTTTAACATGCATTTAGTTCAAAATAGCACAAATTTACAGACTTGACAGACATGAAATGAATGTATAAATAAATGAAACACATTACTGACTCACTGTTTTTCCACATAAAAATAGCGACTGCAAGAACAAATATGAGGCAGAAAATCACATTAAAGCTGACAGCAACAACACAACTTGCTGGAACCACGAAGAAATCATCTGAAATAATAAAAAAGTATATTTTAAAAGCACAACATCTTCATTTGCCTTAAAGGTATTTTATTTATTAAGTTAAATGTTTTTCTTCTACCTGGAACATGTATGTGTGTTTCTCTGGTCTGGTTGGTGTTCCTCTGTTGGACTCTGCAGGTGAAGTTGTTGTTATGTCTCTTTTCTACAGTCACTCTGCTGCTGACAGTATAGAGGCCATCGGGACCTCTGAGGGTCTCTGTAGGTCCAGCAGAGAGGAGGTTTCCCTCACTGTCCATCCATATAACTTCAGGCTCTGGATACCAGCCTGCAGACTTACAATCCAACATTACTCCGCTGCTCGCTTTATCGAGTCCTGCTAAGTTGACACCAGGTTGGAAGGAATTACCTGATGATAAAAAGAAAAACAACATATTTCATCAATGACTGGTCCAATATTTAAACTAAATAAATGATCCTTTTTTTCATAAATGATTATTTACAGAAATAATTGTTTAAAAGTGGCATATGCTGGTAGCATTTAAAAGTACATATTTAAACCTTTGTGTAATTTTTGTGTAGTTTTTCTCAATTGCTTAAATACTATAACCAATCTTTTGAACTAAAATTTCAAAACCATAATGCTATTTTTCAAAAAGCACACCCATTTCTCTGAACTTTAAACACTATCCCCCTGCTTTAACACATGAGTCAGATGTGGTGTGGTGAACTGCTACTGCAAAACTACACACAAATCCCCAAATTTTTTAGTGCTTACACCATGTGGTCATTTAGAAAGCACTAGCATTCAATGATGTTAACTTAAGTTAGCACAGCTTGAGCTCAATTAGCACACAATTAACCAAGCAAGCAAGCATTTTATTTATATAGCACTTTCAGATGAGCCACCAGCTGAACACAAAGTGCTGTACACTTGACATGCCAGAAATGATACATTGAACATGTTAAAAAATAATAAAAATAAAAATAATAATATAAGATAAGTAAAATATATATTAAAAAAAGGTTATTAAAATGGCATTTAAAATAATAAAATTAGCACAAATAGCAAAAACAATAAAATAGTATAAAAAATGATGATGTGAATTACATTTAAAACAATAAAATCAGCACATTAGATTAAAACAATAAAATCAGGGTCAGACTGTGTCATAAGCCAAGGAGTAAAAATGGGTTTTAAGACGTGTTTTAAAAGTGGACAGTGAAGGGGCCTCTCTAATGTGCTGGGAAAGATTGTTCCACAGATTAGGAGCAACAATAGATAAGGCCCTGTCCCCTCTGAGCTTTCTCTTGGTACCTCCAGGAGCAGCTTGTCAGCTGCCCTAAGAGACCTGGGGGGTGAGTAAGGATGCAGAAGCTCAGAGAGGTAAGTTGGGGCAAGACCGTTTAAACATTTAAACACAAACATGAGAATTTTAAAATGAACTCTAAGATATACTCTATATACTAAGATATGCAGGCAGCCAATGGAGTGAAGCCAAGAGGGGAGTTATGTGCTCTCTTTTACGAGTTCTGGTTAAAAGTCGTGCAGCAGAATTTTGGACCAGCTGCAGACGAGAGAGAAGATGCTGACTAACTCCACAATATAGTGCATTACAGTAATCTAAACGACATGAAATAAAAGCATGGATTACCGTTTCAAGATGCGGCCGAGATAAAATAGGTCTTATCTTTGCCAAGCGCCTTAGATGATAAAAACTGGACTTGACAGTACCCCTAATTTGACTGTCTAATTTAAAATCACTGTCCATCTTAAAACCCAGGTTTGTAACAACAGATTTAAAATACTCTGCCAAGTGGAAACATTAGGAGTTAAAATGTATCACATACCAATTAGAAACTTTAATGGATACATAAAAGGGCCAAAGTCAGCTCATTCAGGTTTTAAACAATGGATCCAAAGACATGCAAAGGAAGAGGTTGAGGAGGAGGAGGAACATAATTGGCCATTGATATATTGTAAATCATCGGCGGGGGGGTTTGCATTTTTTCAGAAGCCCGGGGTTTTTCGAAGCACATAGCGCACAGTCGTAAATTCCCCCTAATTTTGGTATGATCCGAGCTCAGGCACTAGGCACAACACTTACGCATGTCAGCGAGGGGGGGAGAAGCTGCTGCCTGTTTTTGCTGTAGAAGTGCAGCCAGGCAGACAGAGGAGAGCTTACGTTTGACCAGATACCAAAGCAAATCATTCGTACTGTACAAATAATGTAAATATGACGGTGAAATGATTGATATCACAAATGATATCAATCATATCACAAATGATTGATATCAAACTGATCACGTGACCCATCGTAGTTACTTGCTCTTCGAGTGAATCAACAAAGGGTGAAATGAAAAGCCGAACAACAGCAATGCTGTTTTTTAGAGAGTCTTAGCTTACATGTGTGTTTATTTCATATTTTCAGTTGTTACCCTCCATGGCTTAATAAAGCACTCTAAATTGGTTTCAGTTACTGTATGTACTGATGAACACAACAATCGACATAAGGGGCTTCTTTCACAGAAAAAAACTCAGGAACATTTTTTTTTACTGTACAACATCAATTTAGAGTAAACTTGTTTTGTTTTAGATAAATAAATATTGAAATAACTTTTGAATTAGTTAAATGTCAGAATAAAGAGAGACAGAGCTGTCTATTTTTATCAAGCTTTTGATAGGTTAGTAGAGTCCATGTGAGTAAAGTGGTGGCACACCTGTCGATGCATATAAGGCAAAAACACAGAGCCTGTTTCTTTGAAATGGGAAAATCAAGAGATGTCAACCAAAACACCAGAAAAAGAACTGTGGAGCTCCATAAGTGTGGCTCAATTTTGAATACAATACAGTTTAAACTGTACATTTCATGATGTTGGTGTTTGGCTTGATTGTCACACAAAGAGGGAGATGGAGAGGAGAATGAAGATAGAACAGAGAGACAAGAACAAGGTGAGACAGACATGTTAGTCAATTGGTTGTTTACCAAAACTCATCAGAACATGTATCTCGTACCTAGTGTATCTTTTTAGATACCATTTGTTACTTTTCAAATTCTATATTTATTAAGTTATGCAGGCTTGTTTGCACAACGAGGCTAAATAGTTATATAAACTTTTCTCAATCTAAATAGTGGACTTTGGTAGAATTAAAAAATAAGTGTAGTGCAGGTCTATGATGATTTTTAGTGCTACTATCATCTAGTTCTGATTCTGGTTCTGTCTTGGTTAAGTCCCAAGTTGTCCTAATTTTGAACTGTTGTAGTCCTGTTTTAATTCCGGATCAGTTCTGGGTCTGGTTGAATTGGGGTTTAGTCCCTGTGTCTTGATACAGCCCCGACTTTGTTCTGCCTTGCTGCTTAATTAAAAAAATAGTTTAAGTTGTCCTGCATATGTGATATATATTTTGTTCCTATATGAAGTCATTCTTTTTTGAACAAACTCAAAACAGAGCCTATTAATCTTTCAGTTTACTGTTTTGAGAATTCGAGGCTGTCATGGTCTGGGTGTGTGCCAGTGTGTCTCCCTCCGAGCCGGCGTCTCCACCCCTGGGAGGGGCCTCAGTGTTTTTGCTGATCGCTTACACCTGTGGGTAATTTAGCCGGGGACTCATAAGGCCAGCGTACTCAATCTCTCTTCGCCAGATTCTCTGCTAACATCACTACACCTAACTGCCAACCCCTGCCAAAGAGCTCCTACTTGGATACTGGACCATCTGGCAGTCCCACAGGCTGTTACCCGAATCACCTACCTGCCTCTCTTCCTCCATGCCAGGAGTTTTTGGATTACACACCCAGACTACTCACCCCTCTACGTCATCTCAGACCACCTGTGGCAAGTACGCAGTACGAAGGAGGATTCTGAACCAACAACATATTCATATGTCTCCTTATCCGTATCTGAACATCTGCACTCTGTTACAGTGACCCCGACCTTTTCCTGGATCTAATGTGACTCGCTTTCCAGTCCAATCCCCGGAATAGCTGTCCCCTCTGACCCGGGCCAGATTGTTACTTAGATTCAGTGGTGGAACGTCGTACTTGTCTAACTCACCTTTTGTTTATGAATATTTGTGGAGTCATTAAACATTATCCTTAAAATCTACTTACGTGCTGTTCGGCGTCCTGCATTTGAGTCCTGTCACTCGTCTAAAACGGTCTCGGCCGTAACAGAGGCATAGTTTCAAGTGCGTTTAAGCAATTGAGAAAGACTTTAAGATCCTCATATGTCTGTGAAGGTTCTCAGTCATCCAGGTCATCGTAGTCAAAGGAGCTTGCAAAGAAAAGCGTCTGGACTTCTGTAAGTTACTTGAGGACGTTTCACCTCTCATCCGAGAAGCTTCTTCAGTTCTTGAAACGTCTTCAAGTAACTTAAAGAAGTCCAGACGCTTTTCTTTGCAAGCTCCTTTGATTTAAGATCCTCTCCATTTATTGTCAAAGGTTTTGTCTGTTTAAAGTCTTTCTCGTGATTATTTTCATGTTGGCTTGAAATAAAATATCTCCATCTGCCGTTACTCTAGCTTATTGCAGCTTCTGCATAAGTATGCATTTCAAACTTTGGAGAGGCAAAGCGTGGAAGGGACCTGGTGGATTTGCATGTCTATTGCACGCTATTTTCAATAATGCAAAAGAACATCATGCATATAACTGAGACAGCAGTAATTTGACAAAGCAGCACTTTTTAAAACCTGCTCATAGCTCAATAAGAAGATATAGCAGAGTTTATTTAC
Organism: Pundamilia nyererei; assembly: GCF_000239375.1. Classification (NCBI taxonomy): domain Eukaryota; kingdom Metazoa; phylum Chordata; class Actinopteri; order Cichliformes; family Cichlidae; genus Pundamilia; species Pundamilia nyererei. The sequence goes on from NW_005188533.1 coordinate 7,930, forward strand.
TTACCAACTAGAAGCTCAACAAAATATTCTTTACTCTGTTGTGGAATGTAGCATCTGTATCTTCCACTATCAGAGACTTTCACTTTGGACAGCTTCAGTGAAATATCTCCGTGCTTTAGCTTATCGATGGACAGTGACACTCTTCCCTTGTAGGCTGTGTTTTGGTCAGTCTGAAGCTCCTGTCCATTGTGCCGCACAAACACAAATCTGGGGTTCAAATCAGGTTTTCCCCACTCAATTGTCATCTGAACAGCATCCACGGGAGGTTCCAGCTGGCATGGCAAAACAATATCGTCACCAGCCACTACTATTAATGGCTGAGAAGGACTGATCTCCTGTGAATGTCCTGAAAAACAGTAACTGTTATTGGGAAAATATATATTTTTAGCGCTTATTTGCTGTGTATTTTGTTTTATGCAGTTAATAACGGGTCAGTATATTAAAGGCCACCTTTGAGTTATAAACTGTGTCATAGGTCATTAGATTGTTTAGCAAGACTGAAAACTGTGCAGAACAGGACGCACTCAGGATGTGTCATAGACTATTATAGGCCTCATATTACGAACAACAGGAAACAGCGAGGCGATGGATGATAAATATACTGTGCTTATTCATGAAGAGGCGTGAACCCTGATATATAAAACTGTGTATCGAAGTGCTTCCTCTTTGAGATCTACGCAGAAGGTGGTGTTGTGTGGATCTCCCTTGCATGCAAGATAAATAAACAATCATTGTTAACTGGACCTGTTCTGAGTATTGGTTGTTTGTTCTTAGCACATCAACAAAGAATCGGAACACTATATTTTAAATTAACTTCAAAATGTGCTTGTTGTCCTGTTTAATAAGTTATTTTAGTTGATGAATAAAAATAGTGGGTGGAGTCAGCAGTTATGCAGTTTGAGAGTTTTCTTTCTTTCTGTTTCCAAGAATCAAACCTTAACAGTTAAATTGAATACTTGCTGATATATGTGTAAATGCTACCTATGCAAACGAGTGTCAGGAGGAGTACAATTGCAGTGTGTTGAAAAAGCAAAGCAGTGATTCTTCTGAGCAGACGCTTAAGAAATAGTCCTTCCATGATGAATGGTCCTGGGGTGCTAAAAATTAAAAGTATCACATGTATCACATTTTAGCAATGTGTTTGAATTATTGTTATTCATAACAGAAGACAACACTATTAAAAAAAAGAGTATTTATCTAAACAAAATTAACCATTTTGCAGTATAATCTCAGCAAAAATAATTGCAATACCAAGGATAAAGGAGTTTTACATGTAGTCCTCCTGAATTTTTTTTCCTTTGTTATAATCATTTGCAAAAAAACTCCCAGAATATAATAAAACATAGCACCAACAATTTAACAATCTTTAATAAACTCAACGAAAAAACAAAAACTTAAATACCTGTAGGTCTGTGATCGTTCTCAGTAAATACCTGTACACTTATCAAAACAACCCTTCTCCCCTCGATAAGCTGCGTTCAGAATCCTCTGGCTGGTTTGTACTTTGATCACGACCACATAAAAAAAGGGTAGTGTGTGCGGGCGTGTATGAAAAAGAGGTTGTGTTCAATTCATGCAATTCTGCATTCATCCACGGATACTACAGACATATCATTTCTAATTCATCCTTACAATTTGCTAAAGAAAGAAATCTTTAGACATTCAAAAATATCATGTGTTGTGTTATAGGTTTTACCAACTACTCATTTTTTTATTGTTTTTATTGTTCTATTGTTTCAGTAAAAACTGACTGGCTAATATTTAATCCAAGATACTTTTGTACTTTGTACTTTTTATGAACGCTATGGAGATAAAGGCTTGAATATGCTGTGCATTGAGGTTTTTGTTGTTCAACTGCAATTATAACCTTAGAAGTTTTCATTGATTTTAATCGTAAAAGAACTTGCATTTATATAATACTTTGTCTTTGTCAGCTACTGAACAGACATATTGTGTTTTTATTATTATCATTTGATGGAACGCTTTTATTTAAAAAATAAATATGTGGAACAGAATTGTGTAGTAAGTTAATGTCTTTTAGAACATGTAAAAAATATACTGGTATTTACAGACACGTTGTTTTATTACACTTACAGGTTATATCCCAGTAGCATTGCAGAGAGTTTCACGCCTTATGTTAAAATGACTACAACTCATATATTTAAATTTGTTATGTTTACAACATGTGTTAGTTACAAGGCAAAATTCAGTGAGCATAAATTGCGACTTGTCATTTGTAAACAAGCCGGCTGTTAAGAGACAGCTTGTTTCTTTGTAGCCAACAACAAGAGTCAAATCTTCAGCTGCTCCTGCTCCTCCACCAGCTTTGCACATCTAGAGACTGGTAGAGACATACCCTAAAAGACTGGCAGCTGAGTATTGACTCAGGGGGCTGAATAATTACGCACACCCCACTTTTCAGTTATTTATTTGTAAAAACTGTTTGGAATCATGTATGATTTTCGTTCCACTTCTCACGTGTACACCACTTAGTATTGGTCTTTCACGTGGAATTACAATAAAATTGATCTATGTTTGTGGCTGTAATGTGACAATATGTGGAAAAGTTCAAAGGGGCTGAATACTATTGCAAGCCACTGTATATTGCATTTATGGCTTATTTGTTTTACCATTTCAATTCAATTCAATTCAATTGTATTTATATAGCGCCAAATCACAACAAAAGTCGCCTCAAGGCGCTTCATAGATACAGAGAAAAACCCAACAATCATATGACCCCCTATGAGCAAGCACTTTGGCGACAGTGGGAAGGAAAAA
>NW_005188533.1:11724-13147 GCF_000239375.1 Pundamilia nyererei
TGCAGTTTAACTAATTGGTGTGTGTTATCTGGCTTCATGGACAGATAGAGCTGGGTGTCATCTGCATAGCAGTGAAAATGTATGCTATGTCTTCATTTCAATCATACTGGACTCCAGCATGGAACAAACCACACAGTAGTCATCAGCATTATCTAGAAACACATTGGCATTCAACAGTTTTTTTTAAACAAAACTGAAAGTGCTATACCAATACAAAAGCACGTGACTCAATTTACCTTGATGTTCTAGCAGTTCGCAAGCAATTTCAGTGCGTTGCAGCCCAACAGCTTCTGGACTGGACAGCACCCTAGTAACCTCTCCACTCAGAAGGTAATTTTCAGCAAACTGTAAAATATGTTAAAGTTATTGCAATTGAGTAACTTAATTCTAGTTATCTATAATTAAATACAATTGCTTATTAAATACCTTCAACACTAAAACTCCACAACTGCTGGAGTCCATCTGCTTGTTGTGTGGCAGAGTCTCCATTTTCCAATCCACTCAGGACTATTCCAAACAAACAAAAAAAACACACACAAACGAAACAACCCAAAACAGATAATTAACGAATGATGAATACTGTACCTCCAGTTACGCATAATTTTCCTTTCATAACAACCTTCATTTCCAAGAGGGTCTAAAAGCAGTACAGATTGTGAGGAGATTTTGACAACCTAAAATAAAAAAAATGTTTAGTAGAATATGTGTATTACACTCACTTAAGTAAACATAATCAATTGTAAGCATTTTCAAAATAAGAATATGCTGCTAAAAAGAACAATAAAACAAAAAAGAGAAAAAAACACATGAGGTGTGAACATGTACCACAAGGGTTCAGTGGGCACAACCAAATGTCCTTAGCCGGAAACAACATCTGTGGAATATTTTTAAGTTCATAAAGGTTTAGATGAATTTACATAACATGAGGTAAACTCTTCTGTTTAACCCTTTAAGACCTACCATAGAACCATGTCCGCCAGAGCTTATATTATATTTTTACATGCTGTGGAGCCATTTTTGGGAGCATTTCAAGTTGCTATACATCAATACAACCATTATAGCCCAGATTTTAATAATATGTATTCATTAAGTGCATAGTAATTACATAAATTGCAAAAAAGTGCAATAAACTACAAAAAAATTGAAAATCGTTTTTGCTTTTTTAACATATATTTGTAGTTAGAGAAATTTAATAGGCTTATCCCTCAAAACTGTAAATACAAAAAAGTTGCACAAAATCGTTTCCCACCACAGGAAATTTATTTTGAGTGTCTTCATAGTTTTATATTTGAAATACACCAATTTTTATACACTGCAGGAAAAACAAAAATAAATATTATACTGCAAATTTGCAAAAAAGCAGCATATGCATCAAAATAAACTGTTTCCAGCAGTGCAATATGAGTCCTAAGCATCCCAGAAA
>NW_005188533.1:15344-19372 GCF_000239375.1 Pundamilia nyererei
AGATACAATAAATAAAATAAGTTTTTGTACAAAGTATCGGTATCGGATCAGTATCGTCGATACCACCCTGAATATTACTTGGTATCGGATCGGAAAGAAAATCAGTGGTATCGCACATCACTACTATATTCTATATACTTAAACACTAAACAAGCCATCTCACAGGCAAACAATATGAAAAGTCCTAAAAAAATGCTCAAGCAAGTTCAAAGGCTCCAAATGTGTACTTCAGTTTTTATTTCCACTGGAGGTATAAAGACAAGGTTGCAACTTAGATTTCTGTGAGGAAAAACCCAAAAGAAATGTAAGCACATGCAGAAACTTGTAACGCACGATAGATTAAATCACTAAAATGATAAAACATGAAACAAAAATTGTAAAGTTATATAAATATCATCCAAGCTGAAAGTTTCAGGGTTGTGTACGATAAAGAACAAATTGTATTACAATAGACTTAGTCTTTAGTGTTTTGGCTACAAAACCTTGTTGATTTATTTATGTATTTTCAAAATTTGTACAAGCAATATAAGTTGTTAAATAAGAAATATTTTATAAAATGCAATCAAATCAAAATAAAGACTGAAACTTTTTTTGTACAGTTTGCATAACTGTTTTGTTAAAACAAGCAAAATAACTTGCACTGACAACACTCGGAAGTGCTGAGAAGTGGAAGGCAAAAAATGAAAAAGTCTTGTACTTTGCTCCTTGTCATCTTCTATCAGAAAAGGTGTGTCAGATTATATGTCACACTTTTCCATCCTATCTGCTAGAGGAGGGGTGGGGAACTCAAGGCCTCAAGTGCCGGTGTCCTGCAGGTTATAGATGTGTCCTTGATCCAACAAGGCCGATTTAAATAGCTAAATCACCTCCTCAACATGTCTTGAAGTACTAAATATCTAAAACCTGCCCTTGACGCCTGGAGTTCCCCACCCTTGTGCTAGAGCTTTTACATGTTTTTAGAGCCCTGACTTTAGAATTCAGAATTCAGGCTTTTAGCAAAAACATATCACATATTAAGTTTTTTGTTTGTTAGTTTTGCTAATTTTATTTTTTTAACTACAGTTTACCTTACATTAAACTATCACATCTGCACTGAAATGTGCTATATATGTACTATTCTTATATAATACCATATTTAACGCTTTCAAAAAAAAAAAAAAAAAAAAATAGACCGAAAGGGGAAAAGGAAAGTGCTAGAAGCATTTTTTATTAGATTTCACTTCAATTTCCACATGGATGAAATGGATGAATTGTTATTTGTTACAACAGAAGTACAACAAAAGACTTTTTTTTAATGTTAAGTTGTATCTGTGTGTGTGTGTGTGTGTGTGTGTATTTTTTCAAGTTTACATTTGCATTTATTTGCACTCGAGCAGACCCATATGGAAAAGATATATATAAATCTTATAAAGTTTTTATCTGTCTTGTATGAAACTTGTATGAAAAGCATACAAGAGTGAAAACACATATAAGATCCCTTGAAAAATTATATAATAAAACTTGTATGTTTTGTATACTTACTAAAAAAATATATGAAAGTAATGAGAAAGTGGCCACTTTCATGAGTAAATCATATATGTTTTTACTATTTCTTTTCCATATGGGGATATAAGGTTTAATCACACTGTGTTTTTTTTTCTCATTTCATTAAGCTGCTTCTAGTTAAATAAAAAAAAACTGTTGTGTTTTGACATTGCTTCATTTCACATAGATTCAAGTGAAAATTGATTATACTAACAGTAAGCATTGTATTAATTGCTTCATAATTCTTGAATTTATCTCTACTGTATTATTTAAGCCATTTCTCTAATGTACCAGTAAATGTTTTACTTAAGAATTTTTATACATAAATAAAACAAAAAGGGGTTTTTGGACATGTAAAAGATAGCTCCTAAATAAGTTTAAATGTAATTGTCCCATTTTTATTTCACATAATTTTTGCATACATGGAAAAAGACACACATGGTGAAGAACATGAACAGCTATATGAACTTAACCCAAATACTTTTTTAAACGTGATTAGCATAATTTGTGGTTTCCTTTATTTTCATTAACAATCTTGAATATTTACACGCACATTAAATGGCACTCAACATTTTTTTTTTCCATTATGTCCATATCTCTCTATATTTTTTTCTTTGTTACACTCATATTGGTGTTTATTTATCTGATTTGTTGAAGCTGCATGTTCCTACTCACTCGCTCCGTTCAGCTGATCAATTGCTGTTGTCAGTCCCTAAGTCACGGCTGAAACTCAGAGGAGATTGAGCTTTCTCAATTGCGGCTCCGATGCTTTGGAACAACCTTTCTCTTCATATTAGACAAGCGTCTTCTGTGCGGGTCTTTAAGTCCAGATTGAAAACCTATTTTTATTCCCTGGCTTTTAACTCAGCGGGAAACTGACATCCCTCATTATTTTATACTATGTTTTGTTTTTCTTTGTTTCTGTATTGTTCAGCACTTTGGTCTGCCTGATGCGTTTTTTTTGTGTGTGTTTTTTTAAAGTGCTATATAAATGATGATGATGATGATGATGAGGAAATTGGGTTACATATTGATAAATGAACTTTTTCAGCTTTATTACACCTAAAGGTTGGTAAGTATAATTAATACCTGACCTCTCTAGGGATGATTGTGTAGCGAAACCACCCATATGGAAAAGATATATATAAGATATATATAAATCTTTAAGTTTGTATCTTTTTTGTGTGAAACTTGTATGAAAAGCACACAAGAGTGAAAACAAATATAAGATCCCTTGAAAGGTCATATAAATGAAACTTGAATGTTTTGGTACTTACTAAAACAATATTTGAAAGTAATGAGAAAGTGGCCACTTTCAAGAGTAAATCATATAAGCCTTATATGATTCGCTATATGAAGTAGGCCACATCTTATGCAAGTCTTTTATAAGTTTTTACTATTTCTTTTCCATATGGGCAATTATAATATCCAATGATATTCATCAGAGCAAAGAGCTTCTTGAGATCTGATGCCTTTTAGATTTGACTACTCTAGCCCTCTGTTAGCTCCAGCAACTCCTCTCTTTTCAGGATTTCTCTCTCACAATTCTTCTTTTTCTCATCCAGTGTCCATTGATCGTGTAGAAGTTTTTGTTTTTCCATTAATAATGCCTCTGGTTTTTCAGATGTGTCTTTTTGTGTTAGTTTCATCTCAACTAACTGAAGCTGCTCTTGGTTTTTCTGGAGTTGCACCTTCGCACCCTCGATTTCATCCTTAAGTAGTTTTTTCTGGTTCTCTAGTTCCTGTTTTAGTTTCTTCAGTACATCATCATCACCCTTCTCAGTGTCAAGCAGTCGATGTGTCCTTGGATTACCTGTGAAAACCAGACATATCAGTGAGTAGATGTAATGCACAATTATGCAATATTTTCTCGTAAATAATATTGCAGTATTGTAGATCTTCTCTGACAGCATTTTATTCCACAATTAAACCACTTAAAAACGTTTTGGTTTTATTACAAGAGCATTTAATATGTCCACTACATAAAATTTATGGTCATCAATATACTTGTTTTAAAGTGAAATATGGAGTTTTATAGATAAATAAGTCGAGACTTACGTCTATATTTCCACATGACACCACCGCCTATCAAACCACCCAAAATCAGTCCAGCAGCGCCAAACGCCAGAGCCATAGTAATGCAGGGGTTTGAAGTGTAACTGGATTCACACTTTTTTACTGGTGAAAAGGGTGAATCAAATACTAAAAAAAGGTCCAACGCACAGTAACAGCACAAGACAAAAAACATCATCTTGCAGGGTAACTTGCATTAACTAAATCATGTATAGAGAACAGAATTATTAATATGCAATCATTGCCATTCTATTATTATCATTAGTGTTGTTGCTGTTGTCGTTGTTATTATTCATGCCTCTGGAGAAGACTGCTTAAATATTAACAGTCTTACTAGTATGAATTGAATTACAAATGTAATAAAAGGGGAGACATTTAGCAGGGAAATCAAGAGGGAAAAACAATGATTTTTGCTTTTTGAGATTTTTATA
>NW_005188534.1:0-1222 GCF_000239375.1 Pundamilia nyererei
TATCACAGCTCAGGAAAAAAAAGCACCGAAATAAAGCACCGAAATGTGCGCTGCTTTTCGGTCTGGTTACTACCGTTTATGTCAGAACCGGTGCCATCATGGCACCGGACACCGGTACCCATCCCTACTTATGTATGTATGTATATGTCTATATTGTACTATTCTTAGTTAGCGTATTGTCTGTCTTGTCTTAATGTTGGTTTATAATGGAGCACTGTAACAAAAAATAATTTCCCCCAGGGATCAATAAAGTGTTCTGATTCTGATTCTGAAGTTGGCAGCAAAAAAAAAAAAAAAAAAAAAACGCAAGACAGTGGAAAAAATATTGTGATTAAAAATCTTTACATCCCTGTCCCATGTACATAATCATACCCCGACCTAGTTACACAAGCACAACCTACCATCCCAGCACGTCCTGTTTCCCCCAGCACAATTTCTTTCAACTGCCACAATACAACTGTTTACAGGATCAACTTACAAGTCAATCCAGCTCTCCAAAATTGTATTTGTATTAATCATAAAAACATTGTTACATTCAGCACATAATTACTGAGACATTGTTTTGCTGTCTCCCATTTCGCCACTAGAACCTATTTTCAATACAATTGAAGTAGTTCAATGCTGATTCATTGCGTCATTTGCGCATAGAAATTAATAACCAAATGCAGACTCCAAGACTGGTTTGACGAAAAATGAACCTTTATTCAGCACAGGCAGCAAATCCAGGTGGCTGAAGAAAACAGGAGACAAACTCACTGAGGCAGAAAATCAGTACAACATGAAAGAGAGCTTCTTCTTCTTCTCCTACATTTAAATGGCAGTTTGCAAACAACTTTTAGGTGCATTTACCGCCACCCTCTGGACTGGAGTGTGGGTTGGAGCAGTTTGTCTACAGTCTTGGATACACACCTGTCGATCTTAAAAATCCAAACACTGCCCTATAAATGACATCCCCCGCATTCCTTTGAAATATGTTCCTTACCCTTAGGTGAATTCTATTTCCCTTTCTTGCTTATACTTATTGAACTCCAACTAGTGATGGTCTGCTTGAAGCTGAAGCTCCGGTGCGTGTGTCAAAAAAATCAACACACTGCTTCAGAAGCACTGTGTCGAAGCTTGATTCGTTTGGCCAGAGTCACGTGATCAGTGACGTCCGAAGCTTCATTTAGAACCTAACTGCTTCGGTATCTGATTCAATGGTTTATAAGGAAGCGAATCATTC
>NW_005188534.1:2928-14200 GCF_000239375.1 Pundamilia nyererei
TTGAAGGCAGAGCTGAAGTCCACAAACAGGATCCTGGCGTAGGTTCCTGGGGAGTCCAGATGCTGCAGGATGAAGTGTAGGGCCATGTTGATGGCGTCATCTACAGACCTGTTGGCTCTATATGCAAACTGCAGGGGGTCCAGGAGGGGGGCCATGAGGGTCTTGAGATAGGAGAGAACCAGGCGCTCAAATGACTTCATGACCACAGATGTCAGAGCCACGGGTCTGTAGTCATTTACTCCAGTGATCCTAGGTTTCTTGGGGACAGGGATTATGGTAGAGGACTTGAAGCAGGCAGGCACATGACATGCCTGCAGTGAGGAGTTGAAAATGCCAGAAAACACTGGGGCCAGCTCGTTTGCACAGTGTCTGAGGGTGGCAGGAGACACATCGTCTGGGCCGGGAGCTTTTTGAGCATTCAGACTCTTAAACTGCTTCCTCACACCTGCTTCATGAATATGAAGAGTTGTGGTGGGAGGAGGTGGTGTGAAATCCTCTTTTGTGTGGGGTGAGGAGGGGGGTGTTGTAGGTGAAGTGTTTGAAGGTGGTGATGGCTCTATGGAGGGGGGAGAGGTGGGGGAATGAGTGTCCAAAGTGTCTCTATAGGGCTTTGGAGCGTGATGTCACGGGAGCTGGTCCACGCCCCCTCCCGCCATGACAGTAGGCCAAAGAAAGTACACGGAAGCGTCAGCTATGGTTCGTACGTGCTGTGTTGTCGGTTGCAACGTTAGATCACACGATAGGGAAGGCAAGAAGCTGGAAAATGGGCTCACTTTTAATCGTTTCCCCTCCTGGAGGCAACGGGAGGGATTTCATGTATCCGATATTACTAAACGAAGATGTCAGGCTTGGATTGCAGCGGTCAGATGAGCGGATATCGAGTTCTCTGCCATCCCCAATTTTTTGTTGGTTTGCTCGCAGCATTTTCTTTCCGGTGAGTTCTAAATAAATTCATATCTCTCTTAATAGACTTTTAGTGTATTTCGAATGCGCTGAGGTCATAGATAATTAGATAAAACATCGTAATGTGTGATGCTATAGAATCACGTCATGTTGACGGAGTAGCTTATTATTTGGCATTATTGCAGGCAAACCAGCATATGAAATATGAAACAGAAAAGAAAAGTATGTTTATTTTTTTTATTCAAGATCTGTTCACCTGTACTTAGCAAGTACATACACATGAAATGCAAACTATTTACATGGCAACGCACAGCTGGCAACCTGGCTGTATCTTGGTCATATGGTCAACGTACTCACAACGTGGAGGCTTAAAAACGGCCAAATCTTGTACCCAACCGTTTGTGAACTAGATGTGTGTCTCCAGGAATTTATAATTCCGAAAATGATTCGCCGTGTATGCGCTGATTCCACAGACAGAGTAAGCGAAGATATCGGGATAGGACAACGGCGGTAGGCTGTCTGGGTTTCCACTCCACTGCCTTATTTCATACGGGTCCACATTACCGATGCACGCTATTTTTTCCAAGTACCATCTCTTGGCGTCTGGATGCAATCGGTCGCGATACAGCCCTTTGTCTTTTGCGTTGATTTTAAGCAAGGTTCTGGCAGTCCCGCTTCCAACACAGTGTGTTTGTTTTGATTTGTGGCCTTCTGACATGGCGCCGCGATCCCACAATGCACTGCGGCGTGACGTCCACTCCAAAGCCCTATTGTTGGGGCCGTTGGAGGTGTGAAGGCTGCCTGATGGCTCGTCAAAACGGCAGTAAAAGTCGTTGAGGGTGTTGGCCAAGAGCAAGTCATCAGTGGAGTGGGGGGTTTTAGGCTTGTAGTTTGTGATATTCCTAAAACCTTTCCACACAGAGGCCGAGTCATTCTCTGAGATCTGCTGCTGCATCTTCTCAGAGTGCTGATGTTTAGCAATGTCCACTTCTTTAGTGAACCTGTACTTGGCCTCTCTGTAGCAGTCCCTGTCTCCGCTTCTGAACGCCTTTCTCTTTTCCAGCCACAGCTTTTTGAGTTTAGGAGTAAACCAGGGTTTGTCATTGTTATAACTCACCCTGGTGCGTGATGGCACAATGCTGTCCTCACAGAAGTGGATATAGGAGGTGACAGTGTCCGTAAACTCGTCCAAGCTGTTAGAAGCAGCCTTCATTGTGTCCCAGTCTGTAGACTCCAAACACGTGCGAAGCTCCTCCACAGCCTCGTTGCTCCACAGTTTTTTGGTCCTCACGACAGGTTTGGAGAGCTTCAGCCTCTGTCTGTTTTTAATTTGCAAGTTCATAAGCATTTTCCTTTTCCATTTCACAATCAATTCTACCCCAGGTCAAAAATATGTCTGGGAAAATTTCTTAATATAATATTATTTATAAATACACCCTTCCGGCGATTAATTGCATACCTGCATGGAGGCAAGACCTCACAGCGGAAGCATACTCCATAATGTGTTTTACATTATTATATGTATATATATGTAATGTGGTATTTTTCAATTATTGTATTTACCAACATCAAGAAGTCACAAGCAAAGAAAGACCACACCATGGTGCATATTTAAACAAGGAGAGTTTACTGGTCAAAACTATTTATTAAACAAATAAAACACATTTTCTTAACCACCAAAAAATACACGTTCAAAGCAACACAACGGAGGCCCAATATCAGACAGGATTCCACTCTGTAGAGTGGGCAATCATAATGAAGCGGTTGGTTTTATTTTGTGGATTCAAACTGCTCTACATATTTTTGGCCACCAGATGTCACCAGAGATGACTGTGTTGAAAAGCTTCGAGTAATGAACCGTTTTTCAATACAAGCTTCAATGCTTCAAAAAGCTTCATTTGGCCATCACTAACTCCAACACTAACTGCTCAAATGTCTCCTCATGTCCACAGAAGTCACAATTCCCTGTGTCATGTTATCCATCTTTTTAAGTGTGCTATTCAAGCCTGTGTGACCGACTCTTACTCTCAAGATTATATCCTCTTCTCTTCTATGACAGAGAGCTAAAGAAAACTGAGGGCTTAAATAGACATCACGCAATCATGGAAAGAGACACAGCTGGGGAAAACAAGGCGCAGGTGAACAGAATCAATTAACTAGCAAGAGGGGAAGCTAAACTGAACATAACGTATATGAGATGAGAGACTATCAAAATAAAATAGGAAGCCTAAACACTGAGACACAGACTAAGACACAAACTGGACTGGCACAAACTGGACGGACCAAAGTAAAATCAAAAACAACTGATTCCTGACTAAACACGGGAGACTTAACAGAAACATAGATTATGCACAGGGAACATAGAACAAAAGGAAAAAATAACAAAGAAAACTCTGAATACTAAATCAGAATGAAAACACAATCTAAGTCAAGCTAAATTATGTTAAATTTGGGCGAGGTGAGATTGATTACAGACAGAGCAACTTTACTGAAATCCCAGGTAAATCGCGGCATTTATGTTTTGCCCCATTTTTCGGATCCAAAAAGATCTGACGAACCAAGTAGAATAAGTCACGTGATATTATTTACAACAGACACACAGTTACACGATGCTCCGGTTCAGTCAGCTCTGTGAAATGATTTCTCTGCCTCCTCAGATCTGGTCCCAACTCTGCCAACAACACCTCAAGCTGGCCCACTGACATCCTGAACTATGTACGAACACACAGCTTCAGCTCCTGGATCCAACCAGGAAATTCTCCCTGCTGCTGTTTTCTTAGTTTCTTACTTTTATCAGCTCATCATCATTTGACACCATTTTTGTTTTCTGCCAGTGTGAGAGTAGCAACATTGTAATAGTAAACAGTGTAAAAGCATTGCTTTACAGACTGTATTTCAGTTAATTACTTGATTGTTCTTATTGTGTTCAGTGTTCAGAGCTGATGTTCACTAGAGAGTGTTATCTGTTGTAATTACTGCTGCTATATCTGCACCTGTTTGCGCAGACAGCCCCATATGTGAACCCACTGTCAGAGTGCCTCTCGAGTATTCTTTGATCCACTAGAGGACAGTGTTGAGCCACAAATTCAAGATTCTAGAGTCAAAGCTTTTATGGTCAATGGTCAATGGTAACTTTATTGTCCCTAACGGGAAATTGATTTGCAGCATGTCCATACAAACAAACAGACAACCAACACATCACATACACTCACCAAAATAATATAAGCCTGATAAAACAACCTAGATTTTTCATCAAAAAAGTGCAATGTGCAATGGCAACAACACTTATGGTTTAGTGTTAAAAGTGTTATTGTTATTGTCATGTGTCCAAAGAAAAAAGCATTTCTCTGTACAATGAAATTCTTTCTGGATAAAATGATGGATAAAAAATAGATAAAATACAAATAGTATTAATAAATAAGTGGACTAGATCTTGTTTGTTTTTTTGTTTTTTGTTTTTTTGCAAGGTTATCTGTAGTGACAGGCATCCTTTCCTGTGTTAGGACTTCTGGAAGGCATTGTTTCCCAAACCAGGAATTTCAAGACCAGCAAGTTAGTGTGTAGCGACAACCTTTTCTTGATCCATCGTTTTGTAACAGAAAGTGAGTTTGCCCACAAGCTTTAGCCTTTGCATGATACGCTCTGAACAGACACTAGCTCTCTTCTGGCCCCTGTATGACCACATGTTTTTATAGGAGTTATATTCTTCTGAGAGGAAGGCTCTCCAGTGGATTCTGGACTTAAACTATTTGTGTCTCTGTTATCAATATGGAGGACAGTGAGATGACCTTTACCACATGTCCTACATGTCAAACACTTGTACAGTCTTTACTTATGTGCCTAGCACATAAGCAACCAAAACACAGCCCTTTCTCCTTTAGAAAAAGCAATTTGTCTCTGCGCTTCTTCCGCTGAAACTGTTGACACTCCTCCAGTGTGTGTTGTTGAGTACAGCAGACAAAAGATGGCTTTACTGTAAAGTCATGGTTTGTTGTGGTAATTAACCTTCCTGTGCTGTAAGTTTTATCCATGTTCATGGGTGTGACTGTAGCAGCAAAGCTGTTCCCTTTAATTTGGTTGGTTGGGTGTAACTTCCTTCAGTTTGTTGTTGACCTTTCAGACAGGGATTGTTGATGTTACATTCTGAATGTCCCCAAATAAAGGATCCAAAAGAATTTGAAAATTTTTAGAATTTTTCAGTATATCATATGCAAAGGCTCCATTTCTCTCTCATTTTGTATGGCAGTTTGCATAAAATGATTTTCATGTTCTTTGGCATATCCAGTTCCTGCACACATTGCAGGGTTTTCATGACATTACAACTCCCATGTAAGAACAGAGAATGAGCTTTCAATGATTTCACATCTTCATTTTTAATGGCAGGCCAGGATAATGTTTTTTCAATGTACGCAGTTGCGAGTTTATATTCATTTCCAGTGTTCTTTGAGCATTTGCTTTGCTTGTAAATAGCCTTTTCCTGCAGCCATATATTGGCAACTGTGTACTAGCTCTCTTGGCTGTCATGTTGTAAACTGTTCCAACTAATACAGTACAATACAATACAATTTTTTCCACTCCTTGTTCAAACGCGCCGATGAAAGAGATGTACTGAAGAGGATCGCCATTGAATACAGGGATTTTCCTGGATGGTATAGATCAGGGGTCAGCAACCTTTAACCAAAGAGCCACTTTCCACGCAAAAGAAAACACTGGGAGCCGCAAATACTTTTTGAAATCTAAAATGAAGATAACACTGTATATATTGTTTTTTACTTTTATGCTTTGTGTGAACAACTAAAGTAAGTAAGTAAAGTTTATTTATTAAGCGCTTTTCACAGACAGGCAGTCACAAAGCGCTGTACACAAATATTAAAATAAACAATACAATCAAAAGCCATTATACACAATGTAAAAGATCAAATGTAAATAATGTAAAGAATATAAAATATGTAGATCAACAAAAGGCTTGTTTGAACAAAAAAGTTTTTAACTGCTTTCTAAAAGAATCCACAAAGCAAATAAGGTGTGTTGCTTATGAAATCCATGAAGTGCTACAGAGAAAATTACATTTTATTTATGTAATTAACACATTTTGAACTCTTAAAGAAATATAACAAAAGGACAGACACCCAGCTCCCACCCAGGAGGCGGACGCACCTGAGCGGCACCCGCGATCACGCCTCGCCGCCTTAAAGGCTGTGCTCTCTCTGCTGTTGTGTTGTCGGGCTGTGAGCTGAAAAGCTACAGCCGGCTGTATGCGTACAGCAACCGTGTGTGAAAAGTGATCAATAAAGAGATGCTGAAAAGCGTGTTCATGCAAACATCGTCGGGTCTGCCGTGATATGTTTACAACGGGACTTCTGCTCCTGAACCTCTGCGCACAGCGTCTGCAGATCGGGGCTGTACGAAGTCACTTTCATCTTTACGCAGGACTGTAAGCTGTCGTCTGTGAGGCGTGAGCGGTGTTTGTTTTAACATAGTTCATGGTGGAGCTGCTGACATAATGTGGATCCGAAGATCCATAACTGGCCTACCTGGGGTCGAAAGTCTCGATAACTGCACGGCGTTTCGGTGGGTACACCGGCTTCCGCGAGTGTGACACTTATTTTGAGCAGTGAAAAAATAATAAGATATAATTTTATTTTTATATTTCAAAATCACAATAATCTTCCGATTTAGAACTACAAGTTAAAAAAAGAACTAAACACAAATAAAATACACTTCAGCGAAATACTTCTAATTTATTTTCCCAAACCACGCGGAGCGCCGCAGTATAAGGACAAAAGAGTCGCATGCAGCTCCAGAGCCGCAGGTTGCCGACCCCTGGTATAGATTGTAGCAGCCCTTGGCATCAAGAACGACAGAAGAGTCTCTAACGGGTGCAGCCATTTATTTCCACTCCACACACGGCTGATTCTCTTGACATTGAGCACCGTGAAAACTATAAAATAAGAAAAAGTTGATACCCGTACAGTACTTTTTGAACTAATAACAATGAGCAATAACAACAATGAGCTTAAGTTAATTCAGGTAAGTTCAAAACAAGTAATTCTGAGATATACAGTCACAGATTAAATAAAACAAAAGGGGTTACTTCAAACAGCATCAAGGGGTTACACAGTTCAGTTAAATAAAATATAACAACAGATCACCTCTCATCACATACCTCAGTCCGCTTGCCAACTGCCCTGTTACTGTAAAACCTTAATAAACCACGGTGAAGCAAAATGTCTTGTGCTTAAGACTCTATGTGAAAGTTAAAATATATATGTTCAGTGCACATAGAGATATAGAGTATATAGTTACATAGTTATACATATCATACAAAAATCCTCCACACAGAGAGTATCCTGTCAAACTCCATCACAGTGTGGTACGGGAACTGCACCACTCAGGACAGAAAGGCTTTCCAGCGTGTCATTAAAATGGCACAACTCATCTGTGGAGTACCCCTCCCATCACTACAGGACATTTACAACACTTGGGTCAGGAAAAGGGGTTCATCAAGGACCGCACCCACCCACAGCACACATTGTTCACACTCCTGCCATCTGGCAGATGCTGCCTAAATGTGAAAGCAAGGAGCACCAGACTAAGAAACTGTTTCTATCCACAGGCCATCAGGCTACTAAATCTCTGACTTACTGTCGAACTGTACTTATCCATAACTGTAAATTTGTTGTGTGAAGGGAACCTGCAAAGTAAGAATTTCATTGCTCTGCATAACCATCTGTATTTTGCAGTGTACATCACAATAAGCTTCTTGACTCTTGAATCTTTAGTTTACTACCTTTTGTTTCCGAGTCCTGCATTTGGGTCCTACCTCTGCTTGCCACACAGCACCACCATGAGCAGCATGTGTTTTTGTCACAAAATGGACTTGATAATGAGGGTCGGAAACTGCAATAACATCTCTCAGGAGTCCCAAAGGCCGAGAGGTGTAGCTCTCTTCACTACAACACAGACACAGGTCGGTTCTTTGAAACAGGGGTTTATTACTTGGGCTTTCTCTGCTCTTTAGTTATACCATCGAGTCTTCAGGCCTTAACGCCAGTACACCATTATGCCAATACACAGTGAGAACTGTTTAAATTGAGTGAACAGTACACACACATTAGCAATTTTACAGTACATATATTTAGTCCAAACATAAAATAAAGACAGAAACACCTCGTTGACCGCTTGTCCTGAAAAGAGGTCCTGATGTCTTTGTGTTACTTTGCCTTGATTTCAATAAACCTTTAGTTTAGCTTAGCAGAGCTTCATGAGTGACATCTGCTCACCCGCAGTCCAAGAAAGAAATATACTCTCTCATTGTACTCTCTCTTGTATAATCTAGCTAAGGGTGTTCTCATGAGACATTAGCCCTTACACATTACACATATACATTTTAAATGAAGACATTTTTAACATGAAATTACATATTCATGAAATTACACAATCCATGATAAATCAGTCATCCACATCATGAGCTCTAAATAGAACATTGTTTAACAGCATTTACAAGAGGCAATGAGAAGCCTGGCATGCCAGACTGCTAGACCCTGCTACAGTATGTGTCAAGAACAGGGTCCCAGGTGCTCCACACTATATCTGTGCAATTTTATCTCAAACGACTGCATGATTCCAGAGAACTTAAATGACCTTTATGCTCAAATGAAACAGGTTCAATAGAATGTGATGACATATCAAAAATTCAGTGAAAATCTTTGATAATTCTCATGAAAATCTAAGTGTTTCTTCTTCTTCCTGACCTACTAAACATTTGTGCAGATGTTCATCTGTTTAACGTCAAACTGTTGCCATACTCTTGAGAAATTAAAGCACAACTCTGCTCAAATTGAATAATTTGAAAGGAATGTGATAACTTAATAAACAAAAAATTACAAAACAATCATATCTGATATCACATATGATAACAGATATCATAATGATATGAAATTCTCAATGAATTTCTCTTTTTTGTGACTCACACTACAAGCTTAAAAATTGTCATCTCAAACCGCTGCAATATTCTTTAGAAAATAAAAAACAATTATGCTAATTTCATTATATCATTCTGCTGAAAAGTTTATTAAAATAATTCCTTATCACAATGTTCCTTTCCAGTTTTGAAGATCAATTCATTTTATTTCAATCAATAACTTTTTTTGTTCATTCCTATTAACACAAACTTGCCAACATGATGTTTTTTACTTTTCACATACATTATATACCATATGGAGTACAGTTGAATGTTTATCATTTAGTCCTGTGTACAGAAATGGTTGCAGAACTTGAGAAACCAGAACTTGAGATGAACTTAACAGCTTGAATGTTTCATCAAAACACAGATGCAAAATCAGAGGAACACTGGAGCCAGGAATAGTTTTGCACTCCTTGCTCTGTGTTCCCAAGTTTTTGTTCTAGGGAAAATTGCGGAGTGCAAAAAATTGGAAACAAGTAACGTAAAATTATGATGATAGGACATGATAAAGGACAGTGGAAGATGGAGACAATAACTGCAGAATGAATAACAAGACAGTGGGGTTAACTTACATAGAGGAGAACAGGAGTACTAGACAGGGGAGGGCGATAAATGCAGATGAAACCGAAACACCAAGGAACAAATCAGGATTAACTAGATGAGGGGAGTAAAATTCAATATCAAGCACTTGGACTATCAAAGTAAAGCAGGAAGTAACACAAACACACATACAGTCAACAGGAAGGGGGAAATGACTGAATGGGAGACAAATAAATAGGGAAACAGACAACCAGAGCACAAAGAGACAAGACAGATACAGGGACACAAATAGGAAACAGAAAAGAATCATAAAAGAAGGTAAGTTGGAATAATAAAAACCAAGTAGATAAACTGCATTATAAAGAGAAACTACAGATGATATAATCAATTCTAAAGGAAACTAAACAAACCTAATATACAAAAAGCCAAACTCAAACACAATAGATTCTCAAAAACATCAGGAACATCCAGTAGACGAAAAGGAAAAACTTGAGAATAACTAACAAAGAAAACTATAAATACTAAATCAGAATGAAAATATATCTGGAGCAGATGATAAAAGGTAATATTCAAACTGAAAACTGCAACAAAGGCTAAAACTGAAAACGCTGGGTAAAAATCCCAGGATTATGACGGAAGCAAGTTTTAGATTTTAAGAAATAGATGTTAGTGACACATACAAATTAAGAAGCTATGCAGCTACAACTACATTAGACTGCCATCAGATAGAGAGAATAATAGAAGTCACATGACCCAAAAAGAAAGTGAAAGGACATTTATAAATCCAAAGTCACACGTCATCTACACCAGTGTGAACAATAAACCAAGGGACGACAACTTCACAGCACAGTTGGACATTCAGGTACGGTAACTTTGTATTAATAATCCAATGCAAGAAATCCAGTTATTAAATTATTAAATTGACCGGACTGAGTCATCTCTGCCATTTGGTTCAGATTAAGTTAAAAGAATGTAGTTTCTTGAAGAATTTAAAGAATTTACTATTTTTTAATTTACTATCTTTTCTGTTTGTTTAATTCACAATTAGTTGATGACAAAAAAAAAATGGAAAAAATTAAAAATATCTTTTCAGGTAAGCTTTTTTTTCATATTATATTCATTGTTGTTCATTGTTCATAACGTCCTTTGATTTAAAAGTCAAAAAAACATTTCATTTAACTTAAAATCTAATAGAACTGAACTGAATATGGAAAAATGTTGCTAACATGTTTTTACTTTGTCATATTTCAATTGCAGGAAATCGCTCACCACCTCCTCGTAAGATATTTAAAATATGATACAAAATCTCGAAGACAAAACTTGAGGCTTTTATACACCGGACGTGTAAAATCTGTGAAAATATTTCCTATCTTAAAAATATTGTTCAGACTCATCTGTTCTTTTTGCAGCTGTTCACACTGACCGTTTGAGCTGAACAATTCCAGGAAATGTAAACAAAATTCCTGGACTGGAACTTTGGGCGAGGCGCAATTGGTTACAGGCAGAGCAACGTTACTGAAATCCATGGGGTAAAAAGCAGAATTGATGAAATTATTTGTCTCATGTTTTGGATCTGAATAAAATGACCTGAATAACAAGGCCGCTGCGTC
This sequence comes from Pundamilia nyererei, assembly GCF_000239375.1. Taxonomy (NCBI): domain Eukaryota; kingdom Metazoa; phylum Chordata; class Actinopteri; order Cichliformes; family Cichlidae; genus Pundamilia; species Pundamilia nyererei. Next base: position 13,948 of record NW_005188534.1, read on the forward strand.
AGACAACGAGTGCACTCTAAACTCACACGGCACCCCTACTGAATACACAATCAAATGGAAATAGTCACGTAATACTATTTACCTCAGACACACAGCTACACAATGCGGCTCAGTAAAATAATTTCCTGCCTCGCCTCAAACTGTCCCACTGACATCCTGAACTATGTACAAACACACAGCTTCAGCTCCTGGATCCAACCGTTAAATTCTCCCTGCTGCTGTTTTCTTAGTTTCTTACTTTTCTCAGCTCGTC
>NW_005188534.1:16018-17584 GCF_000239375.1 Pundamilia nyererei
AGAAGTCAGACTACATGCTCGTGACAAAGGTGAGAGCAGATGTTCTACATGATGTCACGATTTCAAATACTAGAAAAACATGAGATAAAGTGATTGCATTGCTTTCTGTATTGGCAGGGATCCCACAAATAGCCATCATGACCAAAATTGATGAAGCCTGTCCCGAAGTAAAAAAAAACATAAAGAACACCTACAAGAGCAAGTACTTGAATGACCAGGTATGTTCCAGGAAGTAACTTTCATGAGCTTGTAGACAGTTTACACTTGTATTTAACATCTATAATTCAGCTGTACATTTCAGTATATTTGAACAGAAACCTCAGCTGGAATCAGTACAAATAATTCAATAAATAATTTATAATCATGTCACTAGTGCAACAATACAGTTTCAGTTTTTAAATGCAATATTTTTTAAACTTAGATGCAAACAGTAAACAGGAGCCTGGGTATTCTACTGAACTGCATCTTCCTCGTGAAGAACTACCACAAAGAAACTGACACGAATGACAACATAGATTCACTGATACTGTGTGCACTGAAAAAGATCATTGACTATGGAGAGGACTACCTGAATGACCAGGATATAAATGATTGAATGAATGGTTGTATATTGTTGGGTTGAATAATCCTGGCCTGTAACAAATGTTTGAGGGGGATAGAAAATGAAAATGCTCAGTTACTCTTCAGGTTATTTTGCTTTGCTATCATTACAATCACAGTCACACAAAAAGTGAATTTCATCAGAAACTTTATTGTACTGATTTTTGTCTTGTTCTTATTTTATTTCACTTTTTTTTCTTTCATAAATTAAATCCAAATAACCTTCACAGAAAATCAATATGTACTTTTTGTTATTTACTGTATATTCAAAATGGTAACGACATAAAGAATGACACATATATGCTTGTAACCTGTTGCCTGCTGTGTAACTCAAATAAATCAGTTCAACCCTTGATGTGAGACTGTCCTCTGTGAATCAGTGATTTCTTGTTTTCTAAACTGTAATGAGAGTTTAGAAGCGGAAGAGGATGGATAGATATTTAATTACTTAGGTTATCAACCCATACGAGCATCCAGGTAATTATACAAGTCCAAATTAGGACTTGGATATGTCCTTAGTCGTCCCCCCCTTGGCTATGCATTTGAGAGCTTAATCAGACGTTGCAGATTATTTGGCTTCTAGTTAGAGTCGGACTACTATTCATGAAACTCGTAAGTTTACCTTCTCAGCTTTTTGTTTAGTTATTTCCATTCAGTCTCCGGTGTAGCGGCACATCCTTCTTTGCCACTTCTGCAGGACGTAAAGTTTCTGACTCATGCTTTTCTTAGATTACTTGTATGCCTTTCAGTAGCAAAAATACCAAAACACAAGCCCTTTGATTTGAGGAAATAAAGACTGAAAGAAATGTCTGATGGAAAAGGAAACACTGTGTTGTGCTGCTAAACTTTGAGGTTATAAGTCATCAGTGTTTAAATAAGAAAATGCCAAGAGGAGACTTGGAGCCCCGAGTCTGCATGCAAAACATGAAAACTCCATAGCAGTGATACTTGTTCATACATAGGTGT
>NW_005188534.1:18291-19367 GCF_000239375.1 Pundamilia nyererei
TGGGGCACGTAAACGAGAATGAACAGCTTGCAGAACTGGGGGAACCAATATAGATGACAACCGGAAGGAGCGTGTTAGGAGGTGTGGTCCTGCTCCTGAAATTCCGATACATAATCTCCAACTTTAACAACTTAAGCTGTTTTGTTTTTATGCTTTACACTTTAAACTTTAACATTTTATATTTTCAAATGAAAGCACAGTGATGTTGCTGCATCAGTGTCAAATATTAATTATTCTGAGATTTGATGGTCAAACTATGTGATTTTCCAAATGTGTGTGGAGTAAAATGAACTTTCTCTGATGATGCAAATGTCATGACCAAGAATCATTCAGGATTAACAACACAAACTGTTCTAATAGCAGAAACATAGTCTTACAGTTCTTGGACGTTACCACTAGTTTTACAAACACATTCTTTTTCATGTCTGTCTATGTGGTTTTTATGGATAAAGTGATTTTCAATAGTACAAACATCATCTAACTTTTCTTTGCTCTCCAGTATAAATGCAGGAACCTGCAGGCTTTATTAAAACTGTCATAATTTAACACTCAATGCCGAAAACAGGGTTGATCCATGTTTCTATGAAGACCACTTCATATATCAACAGCTCTGAAAATCCCTTTTGTTTTTAAAAAAGTAATGTAGAACATGATCTCTCTCATTCTGTGTCTCTAAAAACCGCAGCAAACTGGTAATCACTTCTAAACAATGGGGTTAGTTTATGGCTCTTTATCAGCCACAACACCACGTAGCACCTGGATGTTAGAATCTTTTACAAAGCGGCATTGTTACTCCAACCCCCAACCTGCAGGCCCAAGGTGTCTGACCTCTAACCCTTACTGGCATATGGCCCTCTGAGGCACTTGTGCAGTAGCAGTTGCAGTAGCAGTAGTAGTACTAGTATTGTGCAGCAACCAGGCTTCAAGAGCGGTCACTCTTCTGGCTTGCAAATGGTGAAAACATATCACATACACATGTCACAATCTTAACTGCAAATCAGAAATGCTGCTAGGTAAATTATAAAAGGGGTTTAAACTTTAGGTTTGGCATAGACACAGACTTTATTAGTCCCACT
>NW_005188535.1:0-11769 GCF_000239375.1 Pundamilia nyererei
TATTTCTGCTCTGTTGTACTATTTTTCTAAATCATAGTGTTTCTGTAATGCTTAAGTATTTTTGGCTAAATACATTCTTTCTGTTATCTTATATTATTTCTCCTAAATTCTTGTATTTTTGAGAAGTTATCATGTTTCTGGTAAGTTACAATATTTCTGCTAAGTTCTGGTATGCTATTGTATTTCTGCCAAGTATTATGTTTCCTCTAAGATATTGCAGTTCTGCTAAGTTATTCCATTTTAGCAAAGTTCCTTTGCTTCTGCAAAGTTTTTACAATTTCTGCAACTTTTCAGCCTTTTCAGCTAGTTTCAGCTTCAGCTTTAAAGCATCCACACTACATTTTCGCAGGAAATGCTAATTTTTCTAGTTAATATTACTTTGATGAATGATGTAAACATTTTAGAATAGAAAGGATAGAACTAAAGATCAGAAAGTGTTTACAGAATTCCTTTTGCGAAGTTAGATTTGTGTTTTGGAAAAGCAGAACCTTTTTATTGGAATAAAGGTTTAAAGGGGTAACTTGACCTGGTATCATTTTGATGGATTATTTTAGAGACATGAGCAATGTTCCCTCTAATTTTTCATGTGTCTGAGCGAACACACAAACTCCCTGAGCGGTCCCTTGGACCACTGTGAGCAACAGCAGACATGTGCACTGTGGTCACGCCAGCATCGAATCCATCCAAGTTACGTGGTTTATTAAAATAATCAAATTACAGCATTTATGATAGACTACTTTTAATTAACTGCTTTAGCCCACTTACAATGAAAATTAAAAAAAATCTTGTTCATGACCTGTGTAGTATGTTAACTAGTGGTGCAACGGATCCAAAATCTCTCGGTTCAGATCGGATCACGGTTTTAAGTCACGGATCGGATACATTTTTGGATCAGCGAAAAAAGACAAAAATTTAACATTTACTTATTTACTTATTGAAGTATTTTTTGCCTGTTAAAAACATTCAACTCAAGACTCATTCCACGCACTTATAAAAAAAATAAATTATGGTACAATATAGGGCAGTACAGGTCTTTGTATCTACCATTCAATTCAATTTTATTTATAAAGCGCCAAATCACAACAACAGTCGCCTCTAGGCACTTTATATTGTAAGGTAGACCCTATAATAATACATACCGCTCATTATATCGCACTCTGATGTGATATAATGAGTTGTCACGGTCACGTAGCTTTCCGTTGCCCTGGAGGTCCACCCATTTGTAGTAGTTGGGGCAACAGTAGATGCCTGGGACAGTTCAGCCACAACTTAAATCTTTTCTAGCTCATACATGCTTGGATCTTGCCACTAAAGTGGACGCGAACACAAACGCATGGCATAAGCACGTTCATCATAGCTTAAGCCCCTTGTTTTGCACAACGGAATACAGCCTTCCATCTGCAGCTAAACACCCCAATAGCTTTTGTAATAGCTTTAGCCCGGTCAGATTGGGCAGCAAAGGGCTGCTTAAATACCGCAAACGCCTCTGCTCCTCCACTTAGACCGCTAGCGCTGGCCATAACTATCGCTTGACAGACCCACCACACGCACCATACACATACTTTTTTTCTTCTTTTTCGAATCTTCGGATCACGTGCGTACCGAACCGTGGAGTGGGATCGGTTCGGATTACGGATCAACCGTGATCCGTTGCACCACTAATGTTAACACTATTGGAAGTTTAAAAAAAACAAAAAAACCAAAAAAAACCCACTTCAACTCCAATTTTGAAAACACAACTTTCTTTCTTTTTTTTTCTCTTTTTTATAAAGCCCTGACTTGTATTATGAGTATGAGTCTGTGGTCTGGGAGAGCGTCATGTAACTCTGTAATAACCAATGTTGGGCAATTAATTATATAGTTACTTCTTCAACAAAGTAACTGAGTTATGCAAATTACGAAGTTTTTTTGCAGCTGTTTATCTAAAAATGCAGCCAAGGCAGTTTTTTAAATAAACATTTAAAACTATTTACAGAACAATCAGGTGTTCTGCATCAAATTTGATGCCACACAAATTATTTGTGCCACTTCAAAAATAATTTCTGTCCACTATGAGATAAAGGAGAACAACCTGATACCTGCAGGCCTGACAACAGGAGATGTATCACTCCTGTAACACCTGTAATATTCAGTAGTCGCCTCATTGTTCTGACACACACAACAAAACTATTGACCACACTACACACTAACAACACAAGATTTGCACTAAACGTCGTAAATCGCTACTAGCCGAAATACCTTCACACTACGGAACTTCTTTGGCTCTTCCGTTCGACAATCTCTCCGGCATTGGAACCATCATCTGTTTTCTCTTCGGTCACGCTCGGTTGATTTTTCTAGTCGGCACACTCATTTCCTCCATTACGCGCTGGCTCCATTACCCGCTGGCTGCTTCCCAAACAAACACACGTGCGGCTTGGCATTTGTGCTGTACGTAACAAGTCACGCGACGTGACGCTGCGGCTGTGATTGTTTCGGCTCTGCGCTACTTAATTTGGATTGGCTGACCTTTTTAAAAATTTTTTATTTATTTATGTTTTTTAAGAGGACAAGAGCAGCGAGGTCTATCGCGATAGCTTAATTTCTCTATCGAGTAAAAGTTATATCGCGATACATATCGTTATCGTTCTATCGCCCAGCTCTAATGTAGTGATAGGTAATCTGCTAATCAGCCTGGTCTAGTCACTGTGCTCAGGTATTTAATCCTCTAAGGAGCCTGCTGGCTGTTGAACTTTGCTCCTTATGACATAACAGTGGTATGACTTATTGCATTTCTTCTTCCTCCTCCCTTTAATTGGAGTCATACTTGTGTGATCGGAGAGATGTGAAACTGAGGCATGGTAAGGAAGTTGGCTAAATGAAAGACTCTCACAATAATGGGAATGCTTTAAGGAATTTTGTAATTGATCATTTTTTGTGTATGGGTAGTGAAGGGTTTGGAAGCTTCTCTCTTCCAGTTATTCACTTTCTCCTGGTTTTACTGGTTTAAATGTTTCAGGCTCTGAAAGTGTTTGTGTTTTTGTAAATGGAATACAACTGTATGGTCTCAGACTTTTAGGTTACATTGTACTAGCTAGCTGATACCTATCTGTTGGCAGCTTCTCGCAATATTAACTTTTTTGAAACTCATTGTCTTCATTGGGAAGGACTTATTGACAGTCAATTATGGTCACAAGTGTCTGTAACATTTACTGATAGCAATGGTTTTATTTTGGATAAATGCGTTAAGACTGTCTGATAATGAGCTGAAAGTCATTTAAATTCAGCTCATAGATTAAAAACACTGTTTTCCTGACACAAAAACGATTACTTACAACAAATAGACTCATTGATTCCTTTTTTTTCTTTTTAAAATGTTACCATAATCTATGAATTTCACAATCAGGAAATTCTTTTCTAGTTAAAATCAATCTATGCATTATTTTTGTTTTTAAGTCAATTGTATAAGGAAATGTAAAATATTTGTTGACAGTCTACAGCTGAGAATTAAAGTTCAAAATTCTATGTACACTCATCACAGGCATGAATGCCATGGAAATTTTGGGCTTTCAATGACCTTCGCAGTGGGTTCACGGCTTAGAATTTATTTATTGCAGAGGGTCAAATATATACTTAAATCCCAGTAATATTTGGTTTAATGTCCCTTTGCAAGTTGCAACTTGATCAGATGCCATCGACAAGCTTTTGACACAATGCTGGTTGGATATCTGACTACACGTTTTGGGAAAAATTAACGCAGTTCATTTAAATTGGTTGGTTTGGTGGCATAGGAATATTCAATAGGATTGAGGTTGGGGCTTTTGGACAGCCATTTCAAAGGCATTTTCTAACAACTGCAAGATTATCCGTTGGACACAACTGGACATAAGTAAATGTTTGTTTGGGTCTTCTTGTAGACTTTGGAAAACTGTCATCCTCAGATGAGAGGAAATTGGTTTGCATATTGAGGAAGCTTTTCATAGCCATGGGCTGAGGGTTGCCGTCCAGGAAGGAAGACTCTACTCCAAAATCAACAATTTGCAATTTCCCACATAGACAGACAAATGCCTTCTCGAGAAATGTTTTATATTCAGACAGGACAAAGATTGACCTATTTGGAAACAATGATAGGAGGGTTTCAGACCTAAGAACACTGTACTTACTGTCAAGCATGGAGGTGGTAGGATTATGCCCTCGGACTGTTTTGCTTTGCACAGAGTGGATGGAATAATGGAGGACTACCTTCCAATTCTTCAACTTTGCTTGAAATTAACAGAGGGGTGGTTGAAACTTGTACATAACTGGGACATTCCAACACATCAATGATTCCAAACGCATGTCAAAACTGGTTTCTGGAATCATCTTCCCAAGGCCCCGACCTCAACCTTTTTCAACATTTGCGTCCTATACTTACAAATTGGGGTCCAGGCCTCCAATTTAATTGAGTGCAGCCAAGGAGAGTGCTCAGATATCCAGCCAGAATTGTGTCAGAAACTTGATGCTTAGCAAAAGCCTTTGGTCAAACTTAATATTTGTGTGGATGTATGCATATTACCAAATCTATGTATAATGTTGAATGGACTGTACTTTTATAGCACTTTTCTACTCTCTACTCGATTTCTGCTACATGCTTCATTCACCCATTCACACATTTATACCAGCACTTCCTTTTAAGCCCGGATGTGTCCTTGAATTGACACATGCACTCACACAATGATTGATTGGGACAACCTAGGGTTTAGTATTTTGAAGTATACTTGGCCATGCAAGACTATGGGAGCCGGAGATCAAACCATCGACCTTCTGATTTGATTATCTACCTCCTGAGCCACAGCCACCCAATAATTGTGACTCTTTGTGGATTAGAAAAAATCCTAAATAAATTCAAACTTGTGCACTCAGTGCAGCATCTGTAAGAGTTGTTGAGTAGACGAAAGTGCACAGAGACGGCTGCTTGGATGGCTGATTTTGCTGGAGGAAAATGTTTGTTCATACAGTGAATGTAAAAAAAAAAAAAAAAACCCTCAAATTAATACTCTGGCTGTGTGAGGTCACATGTTTTAAGTTCTCAGCAGAGGTCAGAGGAGAGGTGTTGTTGAAGCACCGTACATCGTGTTCATTTCTTCCATTTGTCATATCTCAGCTTGCTGGAGCTGAAACTTTTAAAAAAATGTATATATATTTTGAGGCAGACACACAGCTGGGCTTCCTCTTCTGCAGAATAGTAAAGTGAGTGTCTGTGCACCAGGAAGCATGTGGTGAACTGTTCACTCTTTAACCAGCACAGCTTTAAAGTCCTGTGGGGTGGCGGTCTCCAGATCAGTCCCACCAAGGACAGTCCAAACTCCTCCGAACAGTTAAGTTGCTTTCATTTATGTTAAATGTGGGAAGTTGGTGCATTGAAGCTTTGATGAACTTTAAAAGTGTGATCACACTTAAGCTTCTGTTGCGGGGGTTTTTCTGTGAAAGACTCATTGGTTCAAATTTAAGCACCAAGAGAGAAGAGGAAAAACAGAATTGTTTTCATCAAGGTCAAGGTCAAGGTCAAATTTATTTATATAGCACATTTCCAACAGTCTATGCTGCACAAAGTGCTTAACAATAACAATAAAATTAAAAACAATAATGTAATACAATAATAACAATAGAAACAATAAAATAAAGGAATTGAAGCAATACTAATTAATTTAGATAAATCCAAAATGCTTGGGTCATAATGTGTTAAAAGCCAGAGCATAAAAGTGTGTCTTGAGTAAAGATTGAAATTGCTCAAGAGTTTGAGCAGATCTAATATTAAAGGGGAGACTATTCCAAAGTCTGGGACCTGCCACAGAGAAGGATCTATCACCACGAGATTTGAGGTTAGTCCGTGGAATGGACAACAGTAGTTTTGAACTAGATCTCGTGGGTTTTCCTGGAGCATAGGCAGAGAGGAGCTCAGACAAGTAGGGGGGGCTCGGGCGTTGAGTGACTTAAAAACAAAAAGTAAGAGTTTAAATTGGATCCTGTAGGGGACAGGGAGCCAGTGTAAAGAGGCTAAAATTGGGGTTATATGCTCTCTCCGTTTAGTACCGGTTAGCAGGCGAGCAGCAGCATTTTGAATCATCTGAAGGCGATGGATGGTGGCATGATCTAGGCCATAATACATCAACCGCAGCGCAGAGTCAAATTTTGCAATAATTTAGTCCTCTGTTTGTATTTGCTGCACAATCAACTGGCCTGACATACTTCATGCACAGACTCGATTATATAGAGAAGCTGTGACTGGTGCCCTGCTTTTTAATGCTTTAAAGTTTTAACTTTACTAAGTGTTTGGGAATTGAGCTGCTTTTGGATCCGCTACCTCCTCTCTGCGTTTCTATGCTGGCTTCAGTTTTAAGGCCCAGATGCTGTCATTTGAAATAATGCCACCTGTACACACACTAAGAGGTGGATCAGAGATTCAGTATGCTTTAGTAAAACAAAAGTCTTTGTTGGTGCATTTGTTGTTGGTGTAGTAGCAGTTGTTTGGTGATGATCTGCAGTTGTTGTTAAAACGTTCTGACTCGTTACCAGTTTACACCTCAGTACTTCTTGCGATAAATGGTACAATACATTGAAAACTCTAAGCAATGTTACTCAGCATGCTGGCTAGTGTCCCTTCATCTGTGCACTCGTGACAGTATTTAGTGAAGGTGTGACCGGGACTTCGTGCTGTTGTCAGGGAATTTCCCAGGCAGGCAGAATGTGGCAGCTGTTTTATAGCCCGACTGTGTGGCGTGGTTGGGATCATTAGCAATTGCTACATTCAGCTGTAAGTAGTACAGTCTTACTTTGCAGGCTGATACTGGTTTCCATATTTATGGTTTCACGTTGAACATTTTAGATTACGTTTCAGTTCCCCTTATGTTGTGTGAAACTGACACACTGTTTATTGTTTTTTTTTTTTCTTCTTTTATTTCCACCTAATGGAACCTAATGTCTTATTGTCCCTTTCGGTGACACTGGAACTGTCTCAGCCGCTTTTATCCTGCGTGGCTCACATCCATGGGTTCTGTATGTTGAGAGTTTTTCAGAACACATTCAGAAGCTGTTTAAATGGCCAAACTGTGATATTTATTTTTTTATTTTTTTATTTTATTTTTTGCTGCAGTAAGAAGGAGAAGAAAAGAAATTAAGAGAATTCCATTGAGTTCAGATTTTAAACTTCTATTTTAGTAAATAAAATCTTGGCCATGAGTACATTTCCATTTGATTCTCTCTCTCTCTCTCTCTCTCTCTCTCTCTCTCTCTCTTCGTTTGAAGCTTTGTAAAATCACATAAGATGCAGGAATACGTAGTAGGATTTAAGAGTGTAATAATGGACTGAAACAGAAGATGGCAGCATATATTACTGCATAATATTTATGCATACAAATAACCAAACATCAAGGCAAGCTGTGTAGCCACACAATGCACAATTGCATCAAACTGACATTGAGGTATGTCAATTTGTAGTGTTGCTCCATGGTGCAGCCACGACACTGTAGCAAAGTTTACACACTATGTCTACTTAATCCACGTCTGACTCTGCAAACCCATAATGTTTCCACACCACTGAAGTCGTTTTATCTCTCTTTTCAACCAACGGCATTCTTTCTTTAGCAGCCATTATCCTATTCTCTCTAAATAACTTCTACTTAGCTTTCCGAGCTTCCCTCGAGTCCTCTTTATTGTTGTGATGTGTGTTCGAAACGCAGAGAGGCGCGCTTGATTTGCCACACGGAGCAGCGCGAGAGTAAAGCACGAGGGAGGTGCTAATAATCGGCTCAGTCATTTTTAATGATCGTTGAAAGCCGAGATCGTAATTTAGATTAAAATTTGATTAATTGAGCAGCCCTACTTCCTTCATATTTTCTTTTCCTGATGGCTGCTCCTTGTAAAGTTGTAAACTGATTTGAATAGAACATGGGTGGCACATCTGTGAGGAGATCATATTAGCAATGCCTGCTTCCAATAGCAGGAAAAAAAAACTGTGTGAAACTATGTGTTTGGCCTGAGGTCTTGTCTCACAGGATTTTACTTGTTCATATGCGGACCTCATTATTTGAAACTTTGGCCATCTACAACAACAATGTCTACCAACGTAACAATATTTATGTAACAGGAAATGAAGAAAAGCTCAAGAAGTTCCGTTTAATAAACAGTGGATTGTTGTAAAATTCATAAGCAGACACCTACAAAATGGCTTCAGTTTGTTGATCTCTAAGTAGTGAAGTACTAGATTATTGCTTAAACTTGGTGTGAAGAAATGCTTCCCACTTACTACCAGCTGCCTGGTGTGTGATTGTTACTCATTTATGTATATATGTATGTATGTATGTGTTTGTATATGTATTCATAGGAACTGAAAAAGGACCCTAAAGAGGGCAGTCAAACAGCAGATGAGCCAAAGGAAGAGCAGCCTCAGAAGAGAGAGAAGGTGGGGAACGTGGCCGGCCTGGTCCAGAGAATAAGCACTCTTGGCATCCCGACCGGTGCCTTCCAGCCACCAGTGCCCGCAGCTTCAAAGAGTAAGGAGCCTGAGTTTGGTGTTTGAATGTTTGGAGGGAATGAGACTTTAAAGTGCTTGGTGTCCAGGACATGGACTTCTGGTAAAACTTGTTCATGTAGCATCTGGCAGGTTAAGAGAAGTTGATTCTTCCTTTTATTATTTCAGCTGTACGTTCCACATCTTCACCGTGTCTCGTTTCGCTCAGAGGTCTTTAACTGAATACAGATCTTTGTCTTCTGCATGTATCTATCTATTCTTCTGAGTGGAGAGCTCAAAGTGTCCATGTTACAGTAGAGCTGGGCGATATGAGATTTTTTCATATCACGATATGTTTTTTTCATTTCAGGCGATAACGATATCTATCACGATATAAGCCAAATAACTATATTTGTAAGATTTAAATGTGCCGTTGCTCACAAGTAAAATGTGAAATAATCAGCAGCTTGTTTTTATTTAAATATTTATTTCCCATAATAAGTTCAACAGGGTAGATGTACTTAAGGAACATGAGACTTTTTCAGATAAATAAAGGCAAATATTGCAAACTACACAAAAGGCAGCCGCTAAAGCGTTTAAGTTTCAAAATAGAACAAATGAAACAGACTACTAAATTGTCAATTCCACTTAGAAACAAAGTATTAATTCTAAAAATAAATCTTAGTTTGTTTTGCAGAAGAACAGACAAAACTGACTAACTTTTGTCAGTATCAAATAAACTGAGAACTAAAAGGAAATTCTCAATCTCTCCTTGTTGTATAGCTTAGTTTTTCAAACAGTTTTAACAGTTACTTTAGTCTGACAAAAGCCGAATGACGAATTAGCGCTTCCAGTCAGAGACTGAGGCTACGTCCACACGTACACAGGTATTTTTGAAAACGGAGATTTTCCGTTTTTGTTTTAAAAAATAATCCCGTCCACACATAAAGGCAGAAATGAAGGAAAACGCTGCTACGAACATGCCAAAGCAGCAGGTGGCGCTAGATTCCTAACCGTGCAGAAATGTTGGCCAATCAGAAGTCTAGAAGCCTCGGTGGGAAAAAGTAAACAAAGCTGGGGCATAGAAGCAGAACAGAGTCGTATGTGTGGAGGGACAGTAACTGTGTGTATATGTAAGCATTTAAACACTGCAGAGAGTAGAATTAACAGTAACAGTATTGTAGAAATTCATTTCACCAAAACAATAACGTGGCGCACAGTGTGACGCATGCACCAGTTTATTGTATTTCCAGACTTGCTTTCGGCACAATTTACAGTGCACGCTACTCTGTTTTTTGTCAGACATGAAATAGCCGAAATACCTTCACACTACGGAACTTCTTTGGCTCTTCCATTCGACAATCTCTCCGGCATTGGAACCATCATCTGTTTTCTCTTCGGTCACGCTCGGTTGATTTTTCTAGTCGGCACACTCATTTCTCGCTTCCCAAACAAACACACGTGCGGCTTGGCACTTGTGCTGTACGTAACAAGTCACGCGACGTGACGCTGATGGTTCGGCTCTGCGCTACTTAATTTGGATCGGCTGACCTTTTTTTTTTTTAAGAGGACAAGAGCGGCGAGGTCTATCGCGATAGCTTAATTTCTCTATCGAGTAAAAGTTATATCGCGATACATATCGTTATCGTTCTATCGCCCAGCTCTATGTTACAGGCAGGTAAAGGCAGCCTCAGAGCACTAAGAAGAGACTGCGTCGATGCATCCACCTGTTTAGGTCATTCTTTCAAAAAGGCCCTGAGACACTGATATTGAAAACCTTGAAGTAGTTTAAGTAAAGCTGAAATGCTTGTGCCAGCTGACCCATCAAGGTTTCATTTACTGAGTGGTGAATTAAAATGAATTAGAAACAAGCGTAGAGCTCAATCTATTTCCACTTTTTTGTTCTTAATCCGATTTTGATTTATTATAAATTGAAAAACTGTAATAGAAAATAAATCTGTATTCTTTGGATTCTTTTTGTGACAGAGGGTTGTTTATGTTGTTGGAGTTCATATTGTGCTGCTTGTAGTCCTTGTCCTGCTCTGCAACCACAGTGAACTCAGTGTAACGACATATGAGCCAGAGGGAGATGGCATGCATGGCCTAACTGAATTCAGTGTCCAACCACATCGAGCTACACAGAGCAGGCAGGGAGAGCACGAGGTCAGAAAGTAATGTGGTAGAGAATAGGATAGACCCACCTTCTGATTGAGTTGACTAGCTGAGTGTGCCATATCCTTTGGGTTCTCAGTTCTCAGTATGATCCTCCCCTTGTCACGCCTGGAGAAGATGGAGAAGGCTCCAGCTTTAAAAAATAAAACCCAGTGTGTGAGGTCACAGTTGCTACATTGTCTTTGATATACAGTCTTTGGGCTTTATAGTTTTGATACTTTTTGTGATGCCAAGAACACAAATTCATATGAGCTTGACTGATTTCTTTATCCGTGGTTGGTTGTTTATTAGCCAATATTGGCTGTTTGCTGAGCTGCATTTATAACATATAAATGATGTCACAAACACAGAAGACAGTTGGGCAAGAGTGTAAACAAGTAAATAAAAGCAGAACAAACAAATACAACCGTTATGAGGATAGTCTCATATAAAATATTGGCCAATGTACTGGACTATTTGAATCAATGATTACTTGGTATCTTAAAAGACAGTTAAATGTGTAATCATAAACGGTAATTTAAACTCTAAAATGTTGCATACTGTCAGTAAGTTGGTTAAACCATTCGTTTATTAAATAAAGGCTAATGCTACTAGCAGCACCTTTCTATTAGAAGTGATATTTTCTAGGAAAAAAATAAGAATTCTAAGGTTGATTAAAAACATTTCACTAAATGACCTATGTGAATATCCATATTCTTTGAATATTCTGCACAGCTCTGCTTGATCAATAGGGCGGGGCTACTTCATGCTGTATGATCACCTTGTAGAAGAGTTTCTTATGAGCGAGCTTTTCATTAAAGGCCATCCCACTGGCTGGATCCATGCCTTTGTTGCTTTCCTGCATCGCTTACTTTTACGTTGCAGACATGCAGGTTTACAAACAGCAAACGCAGGTCTGCTTTTTTTCTTCTTCTTCTCAGAGCCTAAGAAGAGACAGTGCAAGGTGCTATTTGACTATCAACCGCAGAACGAAGACGAGCTGGAGCTGAAAGTTGGAAACATCGTAGAGATCACTGAAGAGGTACTGTGAAAAACCAGGCCCCATTGTCAAAGGAGCTTGCAAAGAAAAGCGTCTGGACTTCTTTAAGTTACTTGAAGACGTTTCACCTCTCATCCGAGAAGCTTCTTCA
>NW_005188535.1:12140-13396 GCF_000239375.1 Pundamilia nyererei
ATGAGAGGTGAAACGTCTTCAAGTAACTTAAAGAAGTCCAGACGCTTTTCTTTGCAAGCTCCTTTGACTACGAGGACCTGGATGACTGAGAACCTTCACAGACACCAGGCCCCATTGAAGATATTTTTTAGTCTAACTGCTTCCTTGTGTATAGGTCTAGTGTTACATGAATGTTATGGTTTTGCAGTGCAGACACGTTTTGGCAAGTGAGAGATGTCAGTGGTTGTGCTGTGGGAAAAGTTTTTCACTTTTCCTTTGGACCTTTCTTGTTGCCCTCATGGCATCAGAATGTTCTGACTGAACCTCTCAATCTCTCTACACAATCAGGACTGATTGCTTTATTTGACATGTGCACAGGTAGAAGAGGGCTGGTGGAGCGGCACCTTGAACGGTAAATCAGGCATTTTTCCCTCCAACTTTGTCAAAGAGCTGGAGCCCATGGGAGACATCGGAGAGTCCAATGACACCAGCAGAGCAGATGACACTGGTAAAAATTTTAAAAAAGGGTGCAGCTGAATTTAAAAACATTTGTATTTGAATTTACTAACTTTGTGTAATTTGTCTTTAGTCAGTGTGCTAATCATTTAATAAACCATAAATACCACTTATACAATAGTGTTTATGGAGAAATACCTCAGAGCTGTGGAGGTAGGAGTGTGATATGATTTTAACCACAATAAAATGATCAGAGAAAGTTGGAAGCAACAGGAGATCACTCGGTTTTCACTGTTTTGCACACTGCTACACAGCAAAACACACCGAAGTGTAATGATCCCAGCAGTGAATGAAGGGGCCGTAAAGAAACCAACCAAACAGCTGGCCATCAGCAAACATACATCAGACACGGTGAACACTGCTAGTTATTTTCTAAATCTAGAGCTTGTTAGTTAAGCTGTGTTGTTTCTGTATTTAAAGGTCATTACTCCATTGTTAGTAGAATTAAGTGCAGTTAATGAAGCCGTTCAGTTTAGAATGCAGTCCGTCTGAAACAAGCCTCAGTAGGCTAAGTTGTTTAGTCTACAGCTGCATGTTTTTAAGCCTTCTGCCCGGTTCTTCTATGACTGAGAGATACAGAAGCTCTTTAAAAAAAAAAAGTCAATTTAGGATCCACAGATTGATGGCAGTAGGGATGGGTATCGTTTAGGTTTTATCCGATACTGGTGCCAAATCGGTACTTTTGAAACGGTGCCGGTGCTTAAACGGTGCTCGAACCGGTGCTTAAAGAATGGAGAACACAAAATTGGTCCAAAAACCTC
>NW_005188535.1:14557-19355 GCF_000239375.1 Pundamilia nyererei
AAAAAAAGCACCGAAATAAAGCACCGAAATGTGCGCTGCTTTTCGGTCTGGTTACTACCGTTTATGTCAGAACCGGTGCCATGATGGCACCGGACACCGGTACCCATCCCTAGATGGCAGTCAGTAGTAAACAAGTATTTCATATGAGAGCGTATTGGAGGAAAGTTCTATCAGTCAGAGTGTGTGTGTGTGTGTGTGTGTGTGTGTGCTGTAGGACAATGAGAGCAGAGTCAACACGTTTTTTATGAAACTATAAAAGCCAGATATGTTGTGTAGCTAAACCACAGCTAGCTGGGTGACTACCTTTTATGTTGATTGTCACTGTGAAAGGTAAATCTTTGCATTACTGACAGAGCTGCTTAGCTCAACTATCAACACCATTTCATATTGTACAGAATTTAGTAACATATGGATCATGTTAGCTGCTGAAGTAATTTGGCAAGCTGATAAACTAGCATTTCTACCGGGATATGACTTTGCTAGTGATAACGTTAGCAATGAAGCCGAACAAATGACTATCCAGCTAGCTATGACTGATCTACACTGCATGCAATTGTTAGATTTGTGACCAGAGAACAGAGAAGAGGTCAGGACCAGTTTTAATCTGAACACTTCCTAAATGAATCATGCTCAGCTGAGACTGATTTTAATCTTCCCTGGCTTTGGATTAGACCATTGATGGATATTTTTGTTTTTATGGTACCGCTTGTCATAGGTGCTTAATTCACTATGAAAGTTGAATGAAAACAGCATTTCCTTGACTTTGTAACTAAGAATTTCACTTTAAAAGTATTATTATTGTGATGGTCAAGCAGAAGCCCCACTATGATTTGAGATGGAATACCCTGTTTAAGAAGTAAATCACAGTTGCAGCACTGACTGGCGGCTGAAAACAGACTCTTCTGGTGTCTTATAAAGTACTACAGTAATAGTAAAATGAACCCCTGTTAACTCAAACTCTGTCTCAATCAGATGGAAATGGAGCGGAAAGCATTGGCACACCCACCTCACCATTGCCCACTCCGGGGAACGGAGGCATTGCCCAGCCCAAGAAGATCAAAGGAGTCGGCTTCGGAGATATTTTCAAAGATGCTTCTTACAAAAAACGGCACTCAGTGCAAACCCCTGACAAAGAGGAGAAGAACGAAAATGTAAGTGCGATTTACACCACAGTAATGGCAGACATCAGGCAAAAGCTCCTTGCCATAAATCGAGCTGCCACACGTTTCTCTCGCTCTCCCCCCCCCGTTTTTCCTGCAGTTATAGAAATCATGATATTGTGGATTTCCTTGTATCAAGCATCACAGAATGAGTGTTTGATTAATACCATGCATTACTGAGGGCAGTGTGTCATAATATTATTGTGACATGACAGGATTGTATCTAAGTG
Organism: Pundamilia nyererei; assembly: GCF_000239375.1. NCBI lineage: Eukaryota > Metazoa > Chordata > Actinopteri > Cichliformes > Cichlidae > Pundamilia > Pundamilia nyererei. Next base: position 15,948 of record NW_005188535.1, read on the forward strand.
GTTTAGTTTTGTATCCTTATGTTATTTGACTTCGTTCTGGTAACCATATCGTAACAACATCAAATCCTTATATTACTGCGATAATATCACATCTTGATATTGTGACAGTATTGTACTGTAATAGTATCATGTCTTATTGTGATAGTATCATGTTGTCACAATATTCTATCCTAAAAGTATCACATTGCGAAAATATTGTGTCATATCTTGACAACATCAGGCCATGATAGGATTATATTAGGACAGTATTATTACATGATCTTAGTGTGCTGTATGTTTCTGTTGGTTGACACCCCATGTGTGATTCAAGTCATATCTGTAATGATTATTTTTTTGTTAGCTTGTCAGCTCTTCTGTTCAGTCTGACACTCATGAGGCGTATATATTACTGTGGACACTGAAGGACCATACCTACATTAATGTTTATTTTAATGAACACACTTGTTGCTATCATCACAGTAAGTCCAAGCCGGAACTTTCACCTTCACCTGTCAAGTATAATTTTCTCAAATATGGAAAGAGTAAATCCCAGCCTGCTCCTGATAAACAACTCGATGCATAAGCTCAGTGAATAATTAGTATAGCGTTTATTGTTTTTCTGAAACTTTGCCTCTCTCTCTCTCTTCTTCACAACAGCTTTCACACTCTGTCTTTATCACTAGCTCAGCTTCCCCCACTCTCCTCCACTCCTTACATACCACCACATTTCACATGTTCTCCCACAGTCTTCTTCACAGCTTCAGGTATCTTCATGTGACCTTCATCATCCCTCAAACACTACTGTCTGACTTTGACTTATTGCACCTTTTAGGGACCCCCCCCCCGACCCCACTCAAATAAACCCCCAAAACCTTAAAAACTGATTCATACCTATTCCTTTTAGCACCTCATTGTTGCTGGCTTTCAAACATTTCTCAGGATTCTTTATCCTCATGCTCTGTTTTTCTTGCCTGTGACTGAAGCACTTGTCATTCTTCTTTCCTGCTGCGTCCTATGATCCGTAACTATTAATCTCATAATTAGCAACACAGTCCATCTGATGTCCTTTAAAAAAAAAAAAGAAAAAAAAAGAAAGAAAGCTGTTTGGATTATTCCACTCATTTCAGTTCAGACACACTGTTCAACAGACAACGCGCCTCCAAACACTGTCCACTCATGTCTGATAAATCATTCCCATCTGTATGGTTTGCTTCATTTTAGCCAATCCCATCAATACCCCTTGCTGCAAAGCCCGCCCCTCCCAACACGACAGATTCACAGAAAGCAGATGGAGACAGCAAAGCCAAAGGTAACACACTACAAACATACTTCAGGTGCATTAGTGTAATTTCTGTCACCAGTCTATAGATCTGTATGAGAGTGATGTTTGTCTTTTTGTTTATCTTTTTGTGAGATTTATTGATTTTAAATACTGAAAACCTTGGTTCAAAACAGTCTACAGAGTGGAATTGCAAGCCTTAAAATGTACTGTAAAATCTGAAGTGTGATCTACATGCATCCCTTTTCTGCTAAGGGGTATTGATTATGGAGGAGTATGGAGCAGCACTGACCAATTAGCTGCCACCATGCAAAAAAGAGTCACCTGTGCGTGTTTATATTAATGAACCTAAATGAAGCATTAGTGCATTACTGGTGATGTTGTTAAAGCGTTCAGCATATCTGTGAGCTACTGATATTTTGGTGGATCTGATGCAGCTTTGCATTTGTTGACAAGATGTAGTTGGAACTATTTCCCACATGCAGTAACCCTCTGTAGATTATTTCAGAAAATTAACAAGCAGCAAACCTGCAACAAATCTGGTAGAGGTGAGTTTTTCTCGGTGGCAGTGGGTTCTTAACTTTCTACAAAAAGGACTATGTGAAATTAATCTAAGTGTACATCATTAAGCCCAGAGTAAACCTGGCCACGTGCAGTACCTGATAGATGTATTAGTCTGCCCCCCAGTGTAGTATTTAGGCCACAGCTGTCCCACATTAACAGTATTGGTAAGAAATCCCTTTTATGCTTCTGTCATGGTCAATCCACCAGTATGCACAGGTGCTTTCATCTGAATTTTTTAATGCTAAAATATAATAATAAGTATTAGTATTATTATTATCCATGAATTTACAGAGTAAATAATGAAGCACATGATTATTTTTTGATTCAGATGCCAAATTAGCTATTTGCTTGCATTCTTGGACAGAAAGTATAGCCTTTTTGTTTGAATATTCTGTTTGATTAAATGTACTGAAGCTTTAAGTACTAGACACAGAAGGATCAGATCAGTTGTCGGTTCATATAACAATAAGACAATGACCCAAGCAGGCTTCAAAGCTGTGCAGAGACCCAGAAGAAGGAATCTGGAGTGCTGGAACTGATGGGCCAACCAGGTCAAAGTCCGGACTATTAAACAAATCTGGAATTTAGTGGATTCAAAGATAATCAGACAGCTAACCTATGGGATCTAATAAAAGAAACTGTCAAAGTGCATAAAAACAATGCCAGAATACCAGATGTTATCAAGGCCAGAGGAGGTTGCATGAAAATATTTCTATGGTCACACTGTGTGAATAAGGACCATGTTAATTGCCCAAAAATGTCAAAATAGTGTCTATAGTTTTAAACACGTTTTTGGCATTTTTCTAAAATATTTGTGTGTCTAATAAACGTGTTAAATGGTAAATAGTCATGTTGTTTTACAACACTCAAAGCACATTCTATAACATTCATAAGCACTTTTTCTACATGTCAGTGCTTTCTGTCCAATGTTCACACATTTACACTTGGTAGTTTAAGAATATAATCCACCCACTGTTATCATCTTCAATGCCCTGTACCAACATAGAGCAGAGCAGCTATCTGAATACTACTCCAACAGAGGTCGATTATTTTGTTAATAATTTTACCTCCTCACTACGTACGACTAACTCCTAAGCTGAAGAGGAAATGGCGTATCACAAATTTAGAGGATCATCATTTAGCCTGGAGAAATAGTTTGTTGCTTTATAAGAAAGCCCTCCGCAAAGCCAAAACATCTTACTATTTGTCACTGATTGAAGAAAATAAGAACAACCCCAGGTTTCTCTTCAGCACTGTAGCCAGGCTGACAAAAAGTCAGAGCTCTTTTGAGCCAACCATCCCTTTAACGTTAACTAGTAATGACTTCATGAACTTCTTCACAAATCAAATTTTTATCATTAGAGAAAAAAAAATTACCAATAATCATCCCACAGATGTAATATTATCTACAGCTACTCTTAGTACCATTGATGTTAAGTTAGACACTTTTTCTCCAATTGATCTTTCTGAGTTAACTTCAATAATTACTTCCTCCAAACCATCGTGTCTTTTAGACCCCATTCCTACAAAACTGCTCAAAGAAGTCCTGCCATTAATTAATTCTTCGATCTTAAATATGATCAACC
>NW_005188536.1:0-1179 GCF_000239375.1 Pundamilia nyererei
GTACATTGGCCAGTAGGATACTGGGCAGTGGTGAGCGATGCGCCTGCTGTCTCAGTCTGTTCCTAATACCAGCGCGTTTCCCCCGGCGCTTCTTTGTTCTGCGCCTCAGATGAGCGGCCCGTCCTTTGTTGTTCTCCGCCGCGTAGAATCTCTGGCGGCCAGGAAGGGTCGGGTTTAAAAGTGTCCAAGATTAGATGTGCAACCTTGGCACCGATGTTTACAAGTGATCCGCTGTCGTATACTATAAGACTAGAGGATTTGGGGATGTAAACCAGAGCAAAAAATAAGTAAAACACAAGAAAAGTGGATAGTCGGAGCGGATCGGTCAGGAAGGCGTCTGGACGTGGCCGCGCCATCTTGTCACAAAACACCCCTAAAAGGAAATAATAACTCCAAGGAAAACAAAGTGTACAACCAACAACAATAACCTATCTAACTAGCACATGAAGAGGAGAAAATGAGGAATAACAAAAAAAGGCAGCTCTCCCCTTACAAACGCAGTCAAAACAAAGTCACATGAGGTTGAAATATAAGTCAAAGGCATTTAAGCCTGCACAACGCAGTGAGTACGGCAATCAAAGTAGCCAGAAGGCCCAGAAATAGATCTCTACAGACATTATATAGGGCTTTGCTGATTAATAATTGACTTGATTAAGGCAGCAGCACCCAATCAGGACAGAGGAGGTGGAGCCTAGACAAGACACAAAGAAACTAATATCCTTGTTAGGGATGTAACCCTACCGCATGTTCTCCTTAAATTGCTGTCTGTCTGAGTGGTGTCCAAAAAACTAAGTGGGCTTCATAGATAACTGGCAAATCTTCTGGAGGAAACCTGGTCTTGTTAGGAGAGACGGCATCCATCCCACTTTGGATGGAGCAGCTCTCAGTTCTAGAAATCTGGCCAAATGTATTAAACCACCCAAAAGTAACTATGCAGAGTTGGGACCAGGAAGCAGAGTTGCAGTCTTACATGCCTCTCTGCAGCTTCTCTCCTCCTGTTACTCCCCAAAACCCATCTCCATAGAGACTGTGTCAGCTTCCAAAAAGACAAAAAACAAACTAAAAACCAGCAACAAACAACTTAAACATAAACAATTACAAAGAAAGAACAATAAAGTCTCCACATCTGAACCAAAGAGTAAAACAGTGAAATGTGGATTATTAAATATTAGGTCTCTC
>NW_005188536.1:1909-5516 GCF_000239375.1 Pundamilia nyererei
GCTGTAACTAAGTTTAAGAATATAATCCACCCACTGTTATCATCTTCAAGTACCTTGTACCAACACAGGGTAGAGCAGCTACCTGAACGCTACCCCAAGAAAGGTCAATTATTTTGTTACTAATTTTACCCACCTATGTCTCATTGCACTCTGAAATAAAAGCATAGTACAAATAAGCAATTCAAGTAAAAAAAAAAGAAAAAGAAATCATTGAATCAGTTTATACACTAAAATGTATTCTAAAGTTTGACTCATCAAAGTAACCAACATTTGGCAGATATGACAGCTGAACACGTGGCATTCTTTCTACATTAGAAATCAAATATTCTCCCATATCTGTTGCAGATGTTCCCATAAATGTGGACCTTGCAGGCTGCTTTGCTTTCACTCTTCTGTCCAGTTCATCCCAAACCAGCTCGATGGGGTTTAAGTCTGGAGACTATGCCGGACACTCCATGTTTTCAAGCTTACCTTCTTGTTCTTTTTTCCTGAGGGTAGTCCTGGTATAGCTTGGACTTATGTTTTGGGTCATTACCTTGCTGTAGGATGAACCCCTGACCAACTAGGCACATACCAGAGGGTACTGCATGGAACTGCAGAATGCTGTGGTAACCATTTTGGTTCAGGGTGCCTCTCACTCTGTACAAGTCACCAACTTGAACAGAGTGTACATTCCAACTTGTACATTCCACCAAAACTGCCCCTGACCATCACACTACCTCCTCCATGTTTGACAGTTGATGCCACTCACTGCGTAACCATCCTTTCACCCTACTCAACACAGTACAAAGATCCTGCGTGATGAACTGAGTAGTTCAAATTTCAATTCATCAGTCCATAATACCTTCTTGCACTCTTCAGTAGTCCAGTGGCGGTGTGTCATGGCCCAGACAACCCTCTTTGTCTTATTCTGACATTTTAGCAATGGCTTTCTTGCTGCAACTCATCCTGTCAAACCTGCAGCTTGAAGTCTTACTACTACCACTGCTTACTATGACCATTAACTCAAAAGCTGGAGAGGAAATGGTGAATCACAAATTTAAAAGATCATCATCTAGCCTGGTGAAATATTTTGCTGCTTTATAAGAAAGCCCCCCACAAAGCCAGAACATCTAACTACTCATCACTGATTGAAGAAAACAAGAACAACCCTAGGTTTCTCTGTAGTGCGGCACTGTAGCCAGGCTGACAAAAAGTCAGAGCTCGTTTGAGCCACCCATTCCATTACCATTGACTAGTACCGACTTCACTAATTTCATCACAGATACAATTTGAACCATTAATGAAAAAAATACTCATAACTGTGTTACAGACATAATATTATATACAGGTGGTTTCAGTACCATCAATATTTATTTAGTCATTTTCTCCAAATGATCTTTCTAAATTAACTTCAGTAATTACTTACCCCAAGCCATCAGTGTGTCTTTTAGACCCCATTCCTACAAAACTGCTCAAAGAAGTCCTGCCATTAATTAATGCTTCCATCTTAAATATGATCAACCTATCTCTAATAATGTACCGCGGGCCTTCAAGCTGGCAGTAGTTAAGCCCTTACTTTAAAAGCCATCTCTTGACCCAGCTTTCAGTCTCCAACCTTCCTTTTATCTCAAATATTCTTGAAAGAGTAGTTGTGAAACAGCTAACAGATCATCTGCAGAGGAATGGTTTATTTGAAGAGTTTCAGTCAGGTTTCAGAGCTCAGCACAGCACAGAAACAGCTTTAGTGAAGGTTACAAATGATCTTCTTATGGCCTCTGACAGTGGACTCATCTCTGTGCTCGTCCTGCTAGACCTTAGTGCAGTGTTCGATACTGTTGACCATAATATCCTATTAGAGCAGTTCGTGTAAATGGAGAGACCTCTTGAACCACTAAGGTCCAAAATGCTGCAGCAAGAGTCCTGACAGGAACTAGAAAGAGAGAGCAGATTTCTCCTGTTTTCGTTTCCCCTCAAAATCCTGCTCCTCACATACAAGGTCTTAAATAATCAGGCCCCATCTTATCTTAATGACCTTGTAGTACCATATCACCCTATTAGAGCACTTCGCTCTCGCTCTGCAGGCCTACTTGTTGTTCCTAGAGTATTTAAAAGTAGAATGGGAGGCAGAGCCTTCAGTTTTCAGGCCCCTCTTCTGTGGAACCAGCTTCCAGTTTGGATTCAGGAGACAGACACTATCTCTACTTTCAAGATTAGGCTTCAAACTTTCCTTTTTGCTAAAGCATATAGTTAGGGCTGGACCAGGTGACCCTGAATCCTCCCTTAGTTATGCTGCAATAGACGTAGGCTGCTGGGGGATTCCCATGATGCATTGCGTTTTTCCTTTTCAGTCACCTTTCTCACTCAACATGTGCTAATAGACGTCTTAGTTGAATCACACTTTCCACAGCAGTCTTTATCCTGTCTTCCTTCTCTCACCCCAACCGGTCGCAGCAGATGGCCGTGCCTCCCAGTCTGGTTCAGTTGGAGGTTTCTTCCTCTTGCCAAAGTGCTTCCTCATAGGGGGTCATATGATGGTGGTCATATGGTCATATGTTGGGTTTTTCTCTGTATGTATTATTGTAGGGTCTACCTTACAATATAAAGCGCCTGGAGGCGACTGTTGTTGTGATTTGGCACTGTATAAATAAAACTGAATTCAAAAATTTTATTGTTTGTAGTGGACATTTTTGATAGCAAGATAAGGACGATGAGTTTAAAAAGGATGGTACGGTTGACTGGTTAAAAACTTTAGTCAAGACCCCAGCCAGCTGGTGCCGCCATGATATCAGTTTCTGTACATTTGCTCAGCATTTACCTGACTAGACACTCATCCGCTGTGAGTGTGTTGGAGTAGCAGACAGATAGGTGTGATATGGGTCAACATCTATGAGGCTTAACTCCTCTGCCTATATTGTGCCCCATCACCAGACCTGAGTGCAGCCCTTTAGAATCTGTCATCTAGGTGTTCCAATTGCAGTAGGCCCATTTAAACAACCATAGTTACGGTGTCTGAGCAGAGTTCAGAGTTTTGTATTTCCATCGTCTAGTCTGTGCTGTCTTGTTCAAAAAGGCCTCGCTCGCTCTCTCTCTCCTACATATGCACACACACACACACACACACACACACACACACTGCACATTCTATTGACCAATATTTGTCACTTGCTATCTATTTAGCTGGGAGCAAGTGAGAGGCTTCAAGTTGGCGGCACTCCGGCTTTTTTAGCTGCGAGTGTTAGGCCAGATAGTGTTCACTCGACTTTGTCAATCGCTTGTCAACTTGTACCTCTGAGACATATCCTCTCTAACACACAAGAGACAGGCATCCGCCCAAAGCCCCCACCCCTCCTGCCTGCTGCCCACCTCCCAATGTAGAGCAACCAGGAAATGGCCGCTACCTCCTCTTTCCCTCAAACATACACCAACCCCCCACCTCCTGACAAAAGCCTGCTTGGCCTCTCCATCAATCGTCTGACAGCCGAGGGAAGACAGCTTGGCTGCATCTCTCTTTCTTGTAGCACACACAACATGTGGCCTGTGAAAATATTATTGTCATAAAGCAAAGCTTATGTTAAAGGCTGCTCGTGCTCCTCTGTTGGGTGCCATCAGGTTGTTGAGCTCAGAA
>NW_005188536.1:5557-7720 GCF_000239375.1 Pundamilia nyererei
TTTATTTATTTATTTATTTATTTATTTATTTTATTTTTTTGGCAAGCAGAGAAATTAGCTCCTGTTTGCTACTAAACAAAATGAACTTGCTGGTATAATTATTATATAATTTTTTATAACTTTTCATTCTCAAACAGGAAAAATTGTTCTTTGGAATCAGTAGCTAAATATATTCAATTAATGTAATTGATTATTATTAGAGCTGACAAAGGAGCAGCATAACTTCTATCTAAAAGCCAATATTCAAACAAACAGATTAAGATAAATGCTACACTTCATTTATCTTAAAAAACCCTCTATCAGAGCTCAGTCTTGAAATTCTGCACTGACCTATATGCACAGGATTATACTACGAGTCCATTGAATTAAGGTTACCATTTCTGATGAGCCCCCAGTCACTGGCACCTTTGTTGTTTTTATTTGTGCTTGTTCTCTTTTTCATTTGATTTCTTCTTTGACTTATCTTGTCGGAGCTAAATAAACCCAATGAACTGGCTGTACTTACCTGGACTAGCACGAAGAATCTTTTCTTCCATCTTTTCCATACATTTTTGCCAATGGCCCAAAGGTACCTGTGGGTAAAAACACTCTTAATTATTCCAAAGAAGACTTACATAGATTTCTCAGTGTGACCATCTTTTTTGCTTCTTTCTTCAATGCCATTATTCACAGCTAAAATTTCATGCACCAGCCTGAATCTGTATTAAGGACACATGGATCTTTATTCAAGAGCCTCTACTGACCTCTCCTGTCAAAATGTTTTTACTGCAGCCAGACACAGCATCCTTACAGTGCTTAAAATGACAGGTATTTGTCATAACAGAAAAACTGCAAATATAACTGAGGGCACAAATAATGAAAATATTCCAGTTAATTGGATCTGTAAAACATCTCAGAGCCAGCATACAAAAGTCTGCAGAACAGCAAATTGACTGAGGATTAAGGATGCAAGAATGAAATCTTGGATTTTTGTCAAATCAAAAAGGGAATCTAATCTTAAATAAAATGCAAATATGATGTGGTCCCAATATTTTCTCATTTAGCTCATTTAGCTGGAGAAAGCTAAATAAGAATAAATCAAGTAAACAAATGAATTTCCAAGTAAAACTCGCTTTAATATGTGCATCACACGTTGTAGATTAAACAATCATTCTGAACTCTTAATATGAAAATAAATAAATATGAGTAAAGACATGTTAAATAAGAAATTGAGACCTGCACCTGGTCTTCGCTGGCCCACTTACACTGTCATGCATTATACTGGCTCGGTGACCCAGTGTTTTGAGTTTATTGTTATTATTTTCTAGTTTCTTCTGATTTTGTGTTAGTTCTTAGGGTTTGGTACTGGCATTCAGTTTTTTATTGTTCCTACCTGTGTTCTTCCCCTCCGTGCTCTGTTCGTGTCCCTGACTTTGCATTTGTAAAACAGTTTGTGAGTTTCCTGTTTTACTTTGTAGATCTGTGTGTGACTTAACTGTGTTCAGCATGTGTTTCCCCGTCATCTTGCGATTAGGATCAGCTGTGCTTCCCTCCAGTGTGTCATTTCCTAATTACCTTGTGTGTGTATATATAGTGGGTGTAGGTCTGTGCTTATGGTTGGTTTGTCTCTGTTATTTGGGCATCTCTCTGCTCCACATTCCCCATGTAATCGCCTTATGTTTCCCCCATTGTGTAGTGATGGCCAAATGAAGCTTTCTGAGGCTTGTAATGAAAAACGGTTCATTACTCGAAGCTTTTCAACACAGTCCTCTCTGGTGACATCTGGTGGCTTCATAATGATTGCCCACGCTACAGAGTGGGATTCTGTCTGATATTGGGCCACCGTTGTGTTGCTTTGAACGTGTATTTTTTGGTGGTTAAAAAACTGTGTTTTATTTGTTTAATAAATAATTTTGACCAGTAGGGGAGAGCGGGGTAAGTTGTCACACTCTTCACACTGACTAACTTTTACTGAGCACCATACATCACAACGTAATAAATGTTTCACCAAATGAAAGACGGAAGTCTCGGGCACATATGATGTATTGATTACATTTTCATATCTTATCTCATTACGGAGTTGTAGACTGTTGAATGGAGAATGTGCACTTGTGACAATTTGCCCCATCGGCAGGTAAGTTGTCACACTAGATTATCTTAAAATATGAACACAAATACTTAATT
>NW_005188536.1:8600-10027 GCF_000239375.1 Pundamilia nyererei
TTTGGAGCATTTATTTGTACTGGGGCAAGTTGTCACATGTGACGACTTGCCCCAAAGTTAATGAGACAACTTGCCCCAAACTGACATTTATGCTAATTTTGGCTAAATGTCAGGGTTAGCTCAACATAGCACATCAGCTGAAGTATCAAAAGACACGTTAATGTCTCCTCTATTTTGTGTAAAATAATAATCTGTAACATCTATACCTAACAAAGTTGTACTGAAGAAAATTTAAAGTGATTCATTTTTCCTTTTAGGTCAAAAAAATAAAAAAGATGTGCTCACCTCAGATTAGAGCAGTCTTGACCACATGTGAACAGGAGGTTGACTATAGAAGAAGAAGTCACACAAAGTGGCTATTTCATTTTTGAGATAGAGCCTCTAGTGTTGGAGTTATGAACAGTGTGACAACTTACCCCGCTCTCCCCTAAACATGTTCAAACATGCACCATGGCGTGGTCTTTCTTTGCTTGTGACTTCTTGATGTTGGTAAATACAATAATTGAAAAATACCACGTTACATATAATATACATATAATAATGTACAACACATTATGGAGTATGCTTCTGCTCTGAGGTCCTGCCTCCATGCACTTGTGCAATTAACAGGGTTTTAATAGTTTTGCAATTTTCATTAGTTTTTATTTTTATTTAGTTTTGACTTCAGATTTTCAATTTTATATCAGTTTTAATTAGTTGCTCTTCCAGCTACCATACCCTGCACCCTGCACAGGTACCTGTCTGTCACAGGGCTAACACACAGAGACAGACAACTCACATTCCCACCTATGGGTTCTTTAAATAAATAAATAAATAAATAAATGCAGATGAACAACCATTGATACCAGGCAACTATAAAATGTATATCTTGGCCCCAATGAGACTATTAACTCTTGCAGCACCGGGTGTTCGTAATTTTGGTTCAAGTGAATTGATAAACTTTTTGAAGGCAATTGACTCACAGTTATGTAGATATCCCCGTCCTGTTGTCTCGGGATGCATCACGCTGCCTTGCCTGGGGTTAGCGTCTGTTTCTGGGGATGAGGGTTGAGTGCGCTCCCTTACCTTCTCAAGGTAAGCTAGGTTAGCCTTCTTGTGTGAACTTTTCAAGTGTACTTTAAGGTTTGTGGGATTTTTTTCCCTTTAGAAATGTCCCTCATAATTTGTCTCTTTCCACTACAAGACACTTGCTTTAAGCAAAGCATAGTCATACAAAGTAATCCCAAATTGGACTCTGGCGCTTTTTCTTGACATGATTCTGCGCGTGGACGGAGCAGCAACACAGACGACTCGACTAACGTACTGCCACCTGCTGGCATAATGAGACACAGCAAGAAAAAAATCTGGAAACTAAACTTCATTTTCACCCTCGACTATTGTAGGACACGCACACATCAATGAAAACTAAACACATTTTTGCTATAAAT
>NW_005188536.1:11654-12911 GCF_000239375.1 Pundamilia nyererei
ACAGTGCTTCTGAAGCAGTGTGTTGATTTTTTTTGACACACGAAGCATCAGCTTCAAGCAAGCCATCACTACCTATGTGTAACTTTGTGTGTTATGGCTTTGGGTTTTGTTTATTATTAGTTTTCCTCTGTTTAGGTTCATGTTCAGTTCTGCCCTCGCCTTTGTTATTTATTGTGCACTGTAAATTAACTCACTCACATCACCACCCCCGCTGTCTGCAACTTGGGTCCTCCTTCACTTCCACACACGACTGCTGCCCCAGCCATGACACCCTCAGAGATCTTTGGTCATTTGCAAAAGACTCACTCTAAAACGTAATGCTTTTACTGCTTTTACCCAATTTTGGCGACAATAAAGACGATCTCGATTCTGGTTCTAAGTGGATCAAAGCTGCTTTATTTTTTGTTTGTTTTTTAAGTTCCAATCAGCTCATTTTTCAGGGGTTATTTGGGGTGGGGGGTTGTACTGAAAGCAGTGTGTCACTGGTAAAGGACTACCTTAATATTCACTCACTTGATTGTTTTTTTGCTCTAACTCATCCATGTGGACCCTTTTCCTCACATCCATTGCCAGTTTAGAAAGACCATTCAATCTAACATGTATGTCATTTAAAGGACGATGGAGGGAACACGTGGAGGCACAGGGCTAACATGTGAACTCAAATCAGAAAGGCTCCAGCAAATAATTAAAGCAGGAAGCTTCATGCTGTGAAGGAACAGTGCTAACCACTACATCATCCTTCCAGGTAAACACTGATCAGCTACAACTTCTCGTGGCGAGTACTCGCCGAGAACGCACGGGAGTACAGACTTTGTTTTACGATTTGTACAATTGAAACACCAGCGTACTTGATGATGTCACAGGTCCGGAGTTTTTACTGCCATCCCCTCTTAATTGTGTGCATTGTAAAGGTAATTGCAATACATGCTAAAAATAAGGGTAAGTTACGAATGCAATGTATATTTTGCGGACTATTAAAGACAAACAATTGTTTCCATGTTAAAATGTTTGCAATTCAAGTTTTTGCCCATACACTGGTAAAAGAACTGTTGACAGTGGCAAGTGTCAAATGGTTACCGTTGTGCTGCTGCAAAAAAACTGAAAGCTGACAACCTGTTTTATTGTTAGACCATAATGTTGGCATGTTTTATTAAAGTTTTATTTGGGATGGTAATATAATTTTGTTTGATTGCTAATATCAGTGCATTATTTTTTATTGTTATTATTACTTTTTTTTTTTTTTTTTTTATTCTGGAA
>NW_005188536.1:14393-19329 GCF_000239375.1 Pundamilia nyererei
TGGGCAATTAATTATATAGTTACTTCTTCAAAAAAGTAACTCAGTTTAGCAAACAACAAAGTTTTTTGCAGCTTTTTTTAATGCAGCCAAGGCGTTTTAAAATAAACATTTCAAACTATTTACAGAACAATCAGCTGTTCTGCATCAAATTATTTGTGCCGCTCCAAAAAATAATTTCTGTCCACTATGAGATGAAGGAGAACAACAGCCTGATACCTGCAGGCCTGACAACAGCAGATGTATCACTGCTGTAACACCTGTAACACTCAGCAGGCGCCTCATTGTTCTGACACACAACAAAACTATTGACTACACTACACACTAACTACACACTAACTACACACTGACTACACACTAACTACACACTAACTACACACTAACTACACAAGACAACACACTAACTTTAGACTCCAAACACGCTAAACATCGCAAATCTCTCACATCTCAAACACGCCGTCACTCCTAAAACTTCCCCCGTCCTAAACAACAAAATGCCATGTGACCATATCATTTTTTGATTGGTCCACATGGTACATTTTTCCACCAATAGGAAAGGCTGAGGGAGGGGGGCTGTTTTTGCTCACAGGCTTTCGAGCGTTTTCCTTATAAAACGCAGTTTTTACCGTTTCTTCCTGCAGTAAATATGAACAACGGCAGTGTTCAGGAAGGAAAACAAACATTGCAGATTTTTTATCATAACTCTGGTTTTACGTGGCCGATCAACACAGTTTAAAAGCTGGTATAAAGTCCACACTTTGTCTGTCAGTTGTTCGTCTGTCCTGCTCACATCTCCAATGGTTGTACACGTTGTCATTAACGTGGCTTAACTCCTCATCAGACGCTTTGCTCGCTAAAACACCGGTGTCGGCACATAAGGAGGCTGTCATAGGCTGTCAACCACGTTGATATACAAATGTGAATCGCGTGATTGGCTGGACTATGGGATAAGGTGGCATCGTTCTAAACACATACAGGAGCAGCCAGTCACTTACTGACTAACACTGCAAAACAGAATTGTTAACGTATTTATTTTAATTTCAATTCAGGTTAGATTTTTTTTGTGTGTGCAACGCAGATTTTCTGTGCGCAGAGACGTGCCAGCAGTGCGCACGCGCGCAGCTTAGAGGGAACATTGTCCTGAAGGTTGACCTTCAGGATATGTTGGCAATAAAGGAAATGTAAAAAAAATAAGTACTTATTATTGGATGTACTTAATTCATTTGTGTGGATCCTGTTGACAAAATAGATTTATGTAAAACTAATTAGTAAAGCACAAGGTGGCTGAAAATATAATATTTGAATTAATCTAACTTAAACATTTTACTGCTACAAATAAGAGAGATGTGTTTAAAAAAACTACTCTAAACTATCTAACCTGAAAATATATAATTTATGTTGATACAACATAACTTGATTTAGGCAGTCTTATATATCTCTTGTTAATCCTAAGTAGTTTTTTAAAATTATATTACCTAAAGATTTTTGCTTTGAACTAGCACAATACAATTTCATGGAACCTGTTGACAAAATAATTTTAATTAAAGTCAACGTTTCTTTTTTTTTTTTTGAGTGAACTTGTTTTCATTGCCTTTTTTTTTTTTTTACTAATACACTTTTTGAAATATTTTTTTCTTTAATTAAAAGTATATGAAAGATTAAACAAAACTAAAAGGCAGAATTTGAATGAGCGGTTTTAATACAGTAACTGCAACTAAAATACTATAATTAGAGTACAAGATACAACAGTAGTAACAGATAAATAAATTTAAGTAGCGAGAAATAATTGTCTTTAAGTTTTAGCTATTTTTTAAAAATTAGACTCCAGGAAATAAATAATTTATGTGAATTAATGATTTTGAGTAAAGTAAACTTAGTTTTTCTACTTCATCGGTTTCCGCGTTGATACAAATTCACGTTGTACAAAAACTTAAATATTTTAAGGCTAACTAGTTTGGGCTCATAGCACATTCAAGTAATTTCAGCCTGAAAGTTTTTATTTCTAATGGGGGTCATAATAGAGTGTGATATTTCAGGTCCTGTGTGGATCTGCACATAGTCACATTCAGTGGTAGCAATAACCAGTAACCACAAGAGGGAAGCAAAAGCAAAAGATTATCTTTTGGACAAAGCACCCTAGTGGCTCATCAATTACACACCCAAATATTAAGTGTATCACACTCTAAATTAACTCTGAAAATAAAATAAATTCATAATCATAATAAAGGTCAATCAAATGGACCAATATGGCAAGGCCATGATGATCCACTTGGTAAAATAAATCAGCTTGGCATCTTTCTTGGCCTTAAGACAACAATTCTGATGGCTAAAGAGCCGAACGGGACACCAAAAAAGAAAAAATAAATTAATTAATTAATTAACTCTACAAGGATTATTTAGAATTAACATTTTACCACCTGATTAAGATCATACATACAGTTATCTATGTATTCACATGTTGGTTATTTAAAAAATAATCATAAAATTGGGTTGTAAAGACTTAGAAATAATGAAATAACCATCAATATTAGGGAAGTTACACTTCAGCATGTGACGTAACGGATCCAAATGCTTACCTCCGGCACGTTTTAAAAATATAAAATTAACAATAAATTAATTAACAATACATTTCTGTTTCCCAAGTTTTTAAACTTAGAACTTCTTCTATTTACGTTTTCTATTTAAATACCTTTGGGTAATTTGATGTTTAGCAAAGCCTCTCATTCAATAAGCTCTTAATACACTCATCTTCATCAGTATTTGAACACTAAGAAAAATGTTGTAATTTTGCCTGTGGAAATCACAGTAGATCTTAAATCGAACAAGAAAGATATAATAGAAGAGCAGACACTAAAGGTGGCTGCAGTAGACACCTGACAACGCATCTCAAGGTGGGAAATATAGGATTTGCTAAAAAATATCCCACCTTGTGTGAAGTAACTCATGACTAACTGAAAAAAAATACTCCAATAAACAATGTTTCCTGTGATTTGTAGTCAGAAGTGGCAAGTACATCTCTTAATAACTAAAAGCTTGCTGTACTCTACCTTTGCCTCCAGTACTATTGTAAGGAAATTGGAGTCATTTTAACAAGGACTTTAACTTGTACATTAAACAAATCTTGACTGCTTTCTTTATAGGCGCAATATTGTTAAAAATTGGAAGCATCCTGTCTCAGAACCCACTTAGCCCATGTATTTTATATTTCTATATACTCATTCTTTTGTACTTTATTGCTCTAAAAACTGAAAAACTCCCTGAAAAACTTACACTTTATCCAAAATACTGATAGAGAATAAAAGGAGAGATCACATTTCTCCTTAATAGCTTTTCCAGAACCGGTCTGCTGAAATTATTCTGATGTACAAACTAAAACAGTAACTATTTTGAAGCAGCTACAGTTTTACACTGAACTATGATAACTCAAGTAGCTTTATATTGCCACAAGAATGTTTAATCTCACAGTAACTTACCCACAATGTTTCATGTTCTGTGGTTTGTCCATGCGAATGGCCAGTTTGATCTTGAGGTCACTGTCTGAGCAGCCTTTACACACTGTCATCTTATGGAGTTCAGACTGCTTAGGACTGTTGGGAGTCGGGTGGAGAACAACCTGGGAGTGTTCCCACCATTAATGTATATGTTGTATACAAGTTATACAACGGCAAAGTGACCAAAATGAAGCTAATGATTTCTTACCCTCCCCAGCTCCTTATCTTCCAGAGCTAACACTCCTGTGCTCTCAGTAAACAGCTTCACCTTCACAGCAGGCAGTGGCTGAGTGGTGGTGAAGTCGCCCTGGGTACCCCAACTGCACACCAACACAAATATAGACACAACCACATATAAGCAAAGAAAGACTGTTAAACATTATTATGACTCTTGAACTACCAGTCAAGCCTTGAAAGTTGTGTAAGTCTATGTTTGCTGGTGAGAAGCAGGGAGATGGGTGCTTTTGGACTATGGGAGGTACAACAATAGAAACTTTCATAGCGTAATGTACTCAAAATGTAACAACAGTGCAAAACACAGCTCTAACAGGCTGCTCTAAACCAGAACACTGCACCTAAACTGGACCTGGACCAGAGTCAATCAATAATAAAGGTGGATTCATTACTGATATATAAACAGTAACTTTCAGGGGATTTTCCAATAACTATAAGTCAGTCACTTGACTGTCACTATAATGTGACAGTCAAGTTTTTGTCACATGCTTTCATTGTCTTCGTCTTCCTTTCACTCCTCAACCGAGTGAAAGGAGATGGCCCCGCCCCTCCCTGAGCCTGGTTCTGCTGGAGGTTTCTTTCTCTTAAAAGGGAGTTTTTCCTTCCTACTTTTGCTAAAGCGCGTGCTAATAGTGGGTCATATGGTTGTTGGGGTTTTCCTCGTTTTCTTTGTATTCTTTGTATTATTAACTATATCTATCTAATAGACTCAAATTTGTTCACGTAAAAGGAGAGTCTTCAGTTAGGGCTCCCTGAGCCTGGTTCTGCCGGAGGTTTCTTCCTGTTAAAAGGTATCTATGAAGCGCCTTGAGGCGACTTATGTTGTGATTTGGCGCTATATAAATAAAATTGAATTGAATTGAATTGAAAAGGGAGTTTTTCCTTCCCACTGTCGCCAAAGTGCTTGCTCATAGGGGGTCATATGATTGTTGGGTTTTTTTTCTCTGAATGCATTATCGTAGGGTCTACCTTAGACTATAAAGCATCTTAAGGTCTTGATGTTGTTGTGATTTTGTGCTGTATAAATAAAATTGAATTGAATTATAAATCTTAACTTGTTTGATCTGCTGCTCACCACAAACAAGCACAATCAGAATCAGAATACTTTATTGATCCCTGGGGGAAATAATTTTTTTGTTACAGTGCTCCATTATAAACA
The DNA here is from genome assembly GCF_000239375.1 of Pundamilia nyererei. Classification (NCBI taxonomy): domain Eukaryota; kingdom Metazoa; phylum Chordata; class Actinopteri; order Cichliformes; family Cichlidae; genus Pundamilia; species Pundamilia nyererei. Next base: position 19,275 of record NW_005188536.1, read on the forward strand.
AACATTAACAAGACAGACAATACGCTAACTAAGAATAGTACTATATATATATATA
>NW_005188537.1:0-3881 GCF_000239375.1 Pundamilia nyererei
AGCCTATACAGCTTGGAGTAAGACAACATGCATGAAGAGGATGATGTGGACAAAATACTCATTTGCCTAATAATTCTGCACTCCCTGTATAAGGTCAAGCTCATTTATAATTTGCCAAAGGGTTTTGGAATTTTTTGACGAAGTAGATTGTGGGGGAGATTTATCCATTTTGGGGCATAGAACACAGTTAAAGTCACTCGCTAATATTATGTTAGCACAGTCCATGTCCATTAATTGACTGAATAATATTCTGCAAAACTCATCATCCTGTGGATTTGGTGCATATATATTACCTAGGAGAACAGTTTTCCCATGCAACATCCCTTTGACCAATATATACCTTCCATCATTGTCCTTGTGAGTGGCTGTAACACTGAAAGGAAGGTTTTTGTGTATAAGAGTAATAACTCCCCTTTTATTTGTGGAGTAGGATGAGAAAAACATTTGACCAACCCATTCTCTACAGTATTTTCTATGTTCATAATCTGTCAGATGGGTTTCTTGCAAAAAAGCAATGTGAATCAAATCTTTCTTCAGAGAATTTAAAATTGACTTTCTTTTCATCACATTGTTGGACCCTTTAACATTCCAAGTAGTTATCTTAACTGACATACAAGAAAAGCAATATATATTTTGTGCTGTTTACATGTTTAAACAAATCTACATTTGACCAGTCTGAACCTATTAACCAAAATAGTTGAACATAAAACAAAAACACTGGTTCCCAGCAAAACCTGAACACAAAGCCTGGAAACCTCAACCGTCCCCAACACAAATAACAAAAAGTAAAGCAAAATAAATTACACATCTAGGTGTATCCTGCTCTAAAGTACAGCTGTAGGGGGATACAGACGCGTAACAGACCTGCACTGGAGTGTATGTCAAAAATCAAAGTATACTCTATACCGTAGCTTGTTAACAGTACTGTACTACCCTCCGCACCTTCTTTTAGCCCGACAATCCTCGCGTTCTGCCGCCGGCTCTGATTCTCAAAGTTTTCCAGACGCTCCATGGCCTTCTTAAGCTGGGTCTCGAGAGCGGCAATACGTGGCTCACTTGTAGCTGTAACATCTTCCAAGTCCGAGACCCGCTGCTCCACTGTTCCCATTCTTTCTATCCGACTGTCAAATTTCTCAGTGAGCTCGTTTATTGGCTTTATGACTTCGGATATCTTACTATCCAATACTTTCGATATGTTAGAAGTCACCTTGTCCACAGTCACATCATCCCGCAATGTACTTAGTGCATCCTCAGCGTCGCACCTGGTCTAATTTTCAGAGCAATTGACTCCTCGTTTGCCCATTTCTCTCTTTTTGCTTGATCCAGGGTGTGCAAAAAACTTGTCTAAAGACATTATATAAATTTTGAGGCAGTTTGTTGGCAAAATGAGCTAAAATACCAATATTTTACAGCTGTCCAGTGCAGAGCTCAAACTTACGTCTGCTCAGCTCGACGCATCACATTTTTTCAATAATGTCATTTTAATTACAACTGTCATTGTAGCACATCATTGTAGTGTGATACTATCACCAGAAGGTGGTGGTAAAACACCAACAACATGTTTGTTGACCTCTTTGATCCCACTAATGGAGACAGTTTCAGTTTGTTTCACGACTGCATTTCACTCACTGCCTCTGTTTGTATCTCTGTCACTGCAGGACCAACATGGAGCAAGAAGTCAGTGCTCTCAGGAGGCCGACAAACCTTGCAGAAAAAAGGGAAAGAAAAAATACAGCTGTGATGAGTGTGAGAAGTATTTTACTAGGAAGTCAGAACTGAAACGTCATCAACTCATCCACAGTGCAGTTAAAGCATACAGCTGTGAGGAATGTGGTAAAGATTTTCCTTGCAGTAGTGACTTAAAACGTCATCAAGTTACCCACTCTGGAATTAAAGCGTACAGCTGTGAGTTGTGTGGAAAGTCTTTTACCCAGGCTGGAAGCTTAAAAACACACAAACTCATCCACAGTGGAGTTAAACCGTACACTTGTAATCAGTGTGGTAAAGCTTTTGCTTGCAGTAGCAACTTACGACGTCATGAAGTTACCCACTCTGGAATTAAGGCGTACAGCTGCGACATTTGTGGAAAGTCTTTTAACAATCCTGCAAACTTAAAAAGACACAAAGTTGTCCACAATGGAGTTAAAGCGTACAGCTGTGACTTGTGTGGAAAGTCTTTTACCCGGGTTGAAAGCTTAAAAACACACCAACTCATCCATAGTGGAGTTAAAGCGTACAGCTGTGATCAGTGTGGTAAAGCTTTTGCTCGCAGTAGCTACTTACGATGTCATCAAGTCACCCACTCTGGAATTAAGGCATACAGCTGTGACATTTGTGGAAAGTCTTTTAACCATCCTGCAAACTTAATAGCACACCAACTTGTCCACAGTGGAGTTAAAGCGTACAGCTGTAATCAGTGTGGTAAAGGTTTTGCTCGCAGTAGCAACTTACGACGTCATGAAGTTACCCACTCTGGAATTAAGGCGTACAGCTGCGACATTTGTGGAAAAACCTTCCGCTGGCTAGTCAGCAGAAATATCCACCAACGCCTTCACACTGGCAATGATGTTTGGTTCTGTGATCAGTGTGACAAACTGTTTGTGACATACAAAGGCCTACAGGAGCACATGTTTACCCACACTGAGGAGAGACCTTACAAATGTGACCTGTGTGAAAAGGCTTTTAAAACTCCACGTTCCCTCAAATCACACCAAAAGATTCACAGCAGAAAGAAACTCTACAAGTGCAGTTACTGTGAGGTATGTATTTATATTTTTACAGTTGCAGTTATTTTGAAGTATTATGTGAATTAAGTTTAATTTCAAAGTAGGACTGGGCCATATCACACCATTCACAGTAATACCGGTGTAATGTTGGGCAAGAATAAAAAAAATGAAATATTGCGATAGAATAGGGGTAAAACGCACATGCGCAGTGCCTTTGTTTTCATACATGGTGGAAAAAGCATGGCAGCGATGCAGAATGAGAAGGGTGAAAGTGGATCATTGAATGAAACAGATGAACCAGAATTGGTTTGTAAAAATGCTGCAACTTCAGTGGTGTGGAACTGGTTTAGCTTTCGTCCGTCAGATACTGCACTATTAGCACTATTTTTGGTAGCGCATGCTAGCCGGCCGTCGCTATTACCGTGTTTTTTGGAAAATACAGCACACTTAAAATCAATCCTTTGATTTTTCTGAGAATCGACAGTGCCCCTTATAATCCTGTGTGACTTATGTATGAATTCTGGTTGTGTTTACTGACCTCGAAACAATTTTTCTGTGGTACACAGCGCTCGAAAATCTGTCAAACATTTTAGTACGACTTTGCTAAACTACGGATCCGCAATGTTTGATGGATTTTCGGAGCATTATGGCTATCGTAGGCGGAGCCTCGCGGAGTGATACGTACTGTGCTTCAACATAATATTACCGTATTGTGTGTGTATAACCTCTTTTTAATGTTTATTAGGGGTGCAACAATACTCATATCAATATTGAACCGTTCGATACAGTGCTTTCGGTTCGGTACGCATATGTATTGAACAATACAAAATTTTTTATTTATTTTATCAACTTTTCTTCTGACGATGCTGTCTGTTTTGAGAGCTCAGTGAATCTGCATTCAACTACTCCGCCTAGGCTGCACTGTCGAGTGCAGATCCACTGAGCGCAGCGCAAGCTAGCAAGACAGACGCTAAGCTCGTTGCAACATGGCAAATTGAACCTCATTCAGATCTGGCCTTTGGAACTATTTTCATGTGACGTATGACCCTGTAGGTAAGCGCATCATGGACAAAAGTAAAACAGTATGTCGGATGTGCCACGCAATGCTCAATTACATGGGTGGGAGCTAGTGCGTTAGCGCAGTTAGCTCGTTAA
>NW_005188537.1:4412-7184 GCF_000239375.1 Pundamilia nyererei
GAACCGAACCGTGAATTTTGTGTATCGTTGCACCCCCAATGTTTATGTTGCAGATATGTCGGCCAATTCCCACTTGAAATGCCATTTGGTTAAACTTTCAGCAAGGAATTTGCATTTGCACTGTTACATTTTTACAACTTTAATGCACATAAAAAAGCAGCTGCTTGTTTACATTGATGTTTGGGGGGGGTTTTTTGCACTAATAAAGTTGTGGAATTGTAAAGTATTTTACGGTGGCTGGGAAGTGCAAATCACATTTACAACATAAATAACAAAATAGCATTTCCGAAAACACTTTTACATAAAAAAAACCACTAAAAAAATTGACAACAAAATAAGAAAACACTTTAACAAGTCCGCAACAAATAAACAAGTCCGCAACAAATAAACAAGTCCGCAACAAATAAACAAGTCCGCAACAAATAAACAAGTGGCTCTTGACGGAAAGGGATTGTCTGAAATACCGGAAGTGACTCAACGATAGGGCTTTGGAGTTGACGGGGTCTAGATTTATGCCTGTAGTGCACTACCATGTAAATAATTTGCATTTACTGAGTATGTACTGAGTACCACTGTTCAAAAGTTGAATAAAGAAATGAACTAATTTTTGCCGTTTTTTAAAAATTAAAATCACTTTATAGAACATCACATCAGTTAGTGTTGAATCCATGTCCTTTAGAGTTTAAAAATGACAGTGTTTACATGATATCACCCACTATTAACACTACTTAATTTACTGTATCTTCTGAAAAATACCGCTATTTATACAGCACAAGACTTAAGAATATTTAAGAAGAGCAAGTTTCATTTTTCCCTGGTTTTATTATCACACTGTTCATCAAACGCAGCAAACCTTCACCATCTTATCCAGAAGGGTCACCTCTTCACCCTCACATGGAAGAAGTAATCTGATTGGCATGGTGGTATGTTTGAAGCAGGTCCATTGTGTAGCGCTGGAACCCAGTCACGATGTTTCATCCATTTCATAGGCTGGTTTGCTGCAATAATGCCAAATAATTAGCAACTCTATAAATAGAACATAGTTCTGCAAAATCACTCATTAGGATGTTTGTTCTAATTTGCTATGAGCTCAGAGCGCATCAAAAATAAAACTAATAGGCTATAAAGAGTGAAGATATTTAGAACTTACTGGAATGAAAATGTCCGGAGCACCAACAGATATTTGGAGATGGAAGAGAACTGGATATCAGCTCGTCTCACAGCTGCTATCCAAAATAGACGCCTTCTTTTGGTAACATCCGATACACGAGCTGCCTCGTGTTGCTTCCAGGTTGGGAAAGAATGAAAAGATAAACCATGTCATCAATCGTCTAGAAACTAACTCCTCACAGCGCTTTGTTACACTTATTACCCTGACGGTGCTCGCTGCACTGCATAGATGAATGGAAGATGTTTTGCCCATTTTCTGGCGTTAGCTTTAGCCTCTCCACTCCTGTATGTGCAGTTTAGCTGCTGCTGCTTCTTCTTCTGCTAATTTAAAGGCGCTTACCGCCACCTGCTGGGCTGGAGTGTGGAGAATGACTGTTTTAACCCTCTCAGGCTCAAATTAAACTTTTTGTTGCTAATGCACAACCAAGTCCTGCAGTGGTACTTCTGAGTAAAAAAAAAAAAAACCTCATAAAATATGTATGTGGGGTAATCAGGTTGTTAGTTTTTAACTGTTGCAAATCGGCAACGCCTGCCTTGAGAGGGTTATGGCCTGGATATTTTAAGAAAATCACCGCTAAAATTCTGGACATCATTATCTCACCCCTACTCTTGTAAAATCTCTTCAAACATTAATTAAACACTACTTCTCTGAAAAGCCCTCGTTTAGCTGACTACAAATCACTTTTTCTGTACTACAAATGTGAAGTAAGCCTAATTGTTGAGTCACTTCCGGTATTTCAGACAATCCCTTTCCATCAAGAACCACTTGTTAATTTGTTGCGGACTTGTTAAAGTGTTTTCTGAAATGTTATTTTGTTGTAATGTTGTTTTTTTTTAATGTAAGTATTTTCGGAAATGTTATTTTGTTGTTGGTGTTGTAAATGTGATTTGCACCTCCCAGCCACATATCGTCAGTTATATCATCATCGCAAATTTTCAAATGTATGTTGTGATAAATACTTTTGGTTATATCGCCCTACTCTATTTCAAAGCTACATGAGACATGAAAACTTAATGTAAATAAGTCTGACACAAATCTCCTGAAATTTTCCCAATGTTGCAAAAAAGTAAAGTTTTAAAAGCTTCCCCCCTTTCTATCTAACATTTACACTCCAATAGATGCATCGGAGAGCAGCTTGGGATTAGTATCTTGTGGCATGCAGAGTAGAGCATCCAGAGGTTTAACCACCAATCTTCCCATTAAGTTAATTACCTACAAATGGAGAGTCATTTTTGCCCAGTAAGCTGAGTGTTATAATGTTAATGTAAAATGTAAATACTGGCAGAGCTGCTCTTTATTTCAGGCGACGTTCAGGATAAAAATGTTGAAAGAATTCCCTGATTTACACTGTCTTTGTGTCTTTGTTTAGAAACAGAGCGACACAGATGGATCCAGTTCTCAACCCTGTCGTCGCTGTGGTGGTGGGAAAGCGTTTCGTTGTGACCTTTGTGGAAAAACTTTCAGTAATCAAGTGAACCTAAATCGACACCAACGTAGACACACTGGAGAGAAAATGAACTACTGCAAAGAATGTGGAAGAGGCTTCCCCACACCAAGTATATTAAAAACGCACGAACTCTGTCATCAAAGGATTAAAAAGC
>NW_005188537.1:8617-12940 GCF_000239375.1 Pundamilia nyererei
ACAGCATGTAAAAATATAATATAAGCTCTGGCGGACTTGGTTCTATGGTAGGTCTTAAAGGGTTAATTGGTTTTGTATCACAGGTCTTCAAGCTGACCCACTGTAAAATCTAATTAGTTCACAGAACTATGTAAAACTCGTTGCCTCAAGATGATTAAGCTAGGGCAACTTACCCATTTTGAGTACACTGTACAGCCTCTTTAGTTCCCAGAATTAAAAAAAAAAAAAAAACTATGTAAACTCGTTGCCTCAAAAAAACTAAGTAAAGCTTACTTAAGATGACTGTTAAGACAACTTATTCATTGCAAGTCTGCAGTATTAAGAATAACTTGATATTTCTGTTGAACATTTCAAGTTCAACGAAATGAAAAAAAAAACTATTTGTGGTAACCTGAATTTGATTAAAAATAATTAACAACACTTTTTGTAATGACGTTAAAATCAGCCCAACTTTTATTTTCAAACACAACAAAGTATAACAGCCAACATACTGGACACCGTTTGGCTGAACAACAAACAATTATGTTGCCATCACTGTTATAATCTTACAATGAAACAAAGTCTCAGATGTAATTATTCTGAAAATAAGTTTAGGCCTACCACAAGTTTGTTTTGTACTTACATTACTTATATAGCCGAAATAAAATATTTGTTGTTCTGTCACAAGTGCCGTCTCTGATTTAAACAACACATTTGTTTTTCATTCCAACACAGGAGCTGGAATGTAATACTTTAAGGATGGCTTGTTTCCAGTCCAGGCATTACTGCCTGAATGACTGTCATGGATCGAGGTGATCCAAATGTAGGTGCAGAAGAAAGTCTTTAACTTTCCTTAAGTACAGTGGCAGTGGATGTGGGTTGGAGATGCAATGAGCTTGAACCTGCAGGCGACCATCTTCACTGACCACACCATCTGTGACGGAGGACTCATCTCTCCTGGTGTCCTGCAAGCAAACAATCATATTTTTTGCAACATGAACTTAATTGCTTTCTTAAAACAATTTTTCTGCATTTGGTATAGAACAGACTCCAATTTAGACAATCTCAGGCCCCCTCCCCACCGGAGAGGTGACATTCAATGTCCCACTTGTCAGTCTAGATAGCCGTGACCACCACCCAACATACAATAATGTCATGAAAGCATCATTTTAAAAAGGGCTATGCAAACATGGCCAATAACTTTCATTCTAATGATGTGCAAAATGATTTGGGCACAAAACAAATTTTGCTGTTAGAAAACTTGCAGACTTCACTATATACAGTGTAGACCCTCTAAACTAAGTTTGGGGATGTGATCTTTCAAGAAATGCAGACCAAACTGTTGTTGTTTGTTTACTTACACAGCATGTCTTGTAGAATTAACTGGAGTCACCAGCAACAGCATAATGCAGTCATATCTCAAGTCTAATAACAGAAGACAGGAAAAGATCAGTACAGAAACAACTTCCCCAAGCCAAAGCACAAATAAAACAATAAGTAAAACAGGCTGATCTAAAGTATGATTAAAGTTCAGCCTGATTAATATAAATGTCACTGAAAATTGCTAATATATTGGAAAACCAAAATACTTACCACTGAGTTGATGTCTTTCTGTCCAACAACAGGAGTGCTGGTCCCGAGCCTCATAGCAAGCAGCTTTTTCATGATTGCCAGGTTTGTCATATTGATAACAGTTTACTTATTAACTCAAGGGATCCTAATGTTCTTCTCTCCTGTCCTCTCCTATCCCGTTCTCCCCTTCTCCATTCATCTTCTGTCCACTCCCCTCTTTAGATAAACTGAAATATATTGAAAAAGCATCTTAAATAAAATAAAACATGTGTATGCTTTTTGTTTCTTTCTTTTTAACACGTAGGAATGTGAGGGTTATACAGACAATATGATGAAGGTGATCGTGATCCACCACATCATGGCTGAGGAGGATCCATCAGATGTGTCCACTGTGATTGAGGGAAACCAAGTGTTGGAGGGATGTGGAAGCCGAACGAAGGCATGTGTACTGCTGATGGGACTGATATATGCCCTCAACCTCGAATATCCGAAGGAGCTGAAGAACACATCTGACACTTATCAAAAACATTTTTTGGAACTTGACGGGGCCAAACTACTGAAAAAGGTCCACGGCCTCAAAAATAAGCTAGTGCAATGCACACACACACATTTCCCTTCTTGTTCCAAGAGAATCTTTTGTCCAGACATAGCTTGATGGAGCTGTATTTTTTCTGCTGACAGCAAACATAGATTGAATGTTGGTGTTAGTGTTCTGTTCTATCTATCCATATTTTTGATAACATACATGCACAGAAACAACCTGTAGAGTTTCTGTGCTTTTGGCTTTTAAAATGGACTAAGTGGCCTTTGAAAGTGTTGTGTGCATTAGCTGTTGTGTTGCACTTTATTCTGTGTTTTTATGTAATAAAAACATTGAGATGATGAACCATCTGAATGTCTTTTTTGGGGGGTACATTTTATCTTATATGAATAGGTAATGTTTATCAACTGATAATAATTAAATTTTATTAGTTATTATATAATTAATTTTACCTAATTTCAATGAGTAAGTAGCTGTTGAATATATACGTAAATATGGGGTAAATTTTACCCAATTTAATTAAGTATTTTATACACAATATATTGACTTAAATCTACCCCAAAAAAGTCAATGCAAATTGTTACCTCAGATTTATTGGGTAAATTCTATAGATAACTTCTTACAGGTATTCAGTCTTTAAAATCTGCACCGCCAGAGTCAAATACCCGCGTAACACAACGAATTTGTGAGCATGTGTCTTGCAACCATAGCAACGTAGCATCAAATGCTAATTTTAAAACCAAATGAGGTGATCCCGCTTAACGGACAATTGAAGAAGTTAACTTTTCGATAGTACCAGTCATATGGTAACTTGAACTGAACTAAAGCGCAGTAACCCAGAGTGGAGGCAAAAATAACGTTTCAACAAGGTAATACAAGGGTACACTTAGCAGTGGCAAATACACAGTGGCTTGGCCAACCAGGGAAATAGGACGGAAAGGTCAACTTGAGTGTGGCAGGTATGTACTGGTCACACTGAGGAGAGAGGTGAACAGAGTTAGAACGAGAGTCCAGGTGGTTTTCGGAGAAGGTGAGTATGACAGATTTTCCCAGCTTACTTGCAGGAGAAGTGATAGAGGTGTTGAGGGAGAGGATTCGAGGAGGCGAGACTGCTGACCTGGGTTCCGTTGATTCCGAGGTGGCGAGAGGGCAGGCAGTTGAGGCACAGAGATTTCCAGAGAGCCAGTGTGAAGCCAGAATCTGTCATGGTCTGGGCGCGCCTGAGTAACTTTGCACAGCATCAGCTCTCCTCTGGGTGGAGCCCTTCCTGCCCCTCCCCGTTCCTCAGCTGCAGGCAATTATTCTGGAAGTATTTAGGAGCAGCGCACACAATGAGTCTTCGCCAGATCGTCTGCTAACCTCATCGGTACCTGGACTCGTCATTCCAAACCCTGCCATAGCCTTGCTTCTGGATTCCGGTCAGCTGCTGCTTAATCCTTTTCAGACAAACTGCCATTCTCACCTGCCTGCCTCCCTGCACACCTATATGGGAGACTCAGTACCCACCTGGACCTCGCCTCCACCTCCAGCTAATCCCCGCCAGCAAACACATAAGCCATTCCAGCTTGTCAAATGGGGAAACACTCACAACTCCTTGGACTGTTCTGATTTTCCTCTCCTACGTTTCAGTACCCTGGTCTGCCACAGTTTCCACCAGACCCAATCCAGTCTCAGCAGTTTAGTGACCTGACTGTTCCATGCTCGCCCTAGCCCCGCACCTCACAGACGCCACGCTTTTGCACAAAGCTTAATCTTGTCTTTTGTCTTGAATATTTCTGTTAGGAACACTTGTAAATAAAAGTTTTTGTTTTTGCAAATCACTTCAAGCTTCCGGTCTTTGGTTCTGCACCTGAGTCCATTCCATGCCACGGGCCTCTGAGCCCTGACAGAATCAAAGAGGTGTTTGCACCGTGGAGTGTCCTGCAGCTCAAGACAAACAGCATAAGCATAACATTTTTGAGAGCGTAAACATGAAACATCAAGTAGTACCAACATCAAGTAGTTGATGAACTGGCAAAGAAACGTCAGCATAGAGCTTAACCCTGATTGACTCAGTTAGCTCCAGGTGAGTGAAGCTGTGGTGGCCCTGCCCATGGGCAGATCCAAGGAGCCTCAGGAGCCTGGTGGAAATTTCCAGGCACTCACCCAGACCATGACACTAACAATAACTTTAATCTGTGCAACAAAAACAATACAGTCAGTACTTGTTTTTATTTGCAAAGACATGCACC
>NW_005188537.1:13894-16787 GCF_000239375.1 Pundamilia nyererei
AACCTAGTCAATTGTTTGTCCCCTTTTATTCATGCTAACCCACAGTCACTAATTCACACATATTCACTCAAAATATCATTTTTGGTCTGGATTGACACGCGGCAATCCTTTTAGACAGGAACTCCCAGGTTGCCACAGGTGGCTTCTCCTCAGCCAGTTGCAATCTGGAAAAGGTCACCTTATATTTGCTGTCCCGAAAAAATTTCAGCGCTGTTAATTCAATCTTGCAGGCTTGCTTACAAAAAATGAGAGCAAAAGAGAGCTTTTTATTAGCTCATCAAAACACGACACATAATCACCTGACCGGTTTTCTCTAAGTGCACTGCTACAATTTTAAAGGGCCCGATTTTAGACATGTCCATGTTTAATAAAACTCCCTCTATTAAAATTGTCACGTCCGGTGTGGCAGACGTGTGGAGTTGTAGAAAGGACCCGAAGGGCGGCAGCTCTGGTGCAGGTGAGTATTTATTTACAGGAGTGGGTACAAACAGCAATGGTGGGTGAACATGAAACTAGAAAACCTAAACTGGGCAAAACTAACAAAACAAACCAGAAACGAAGATGCAGGGCGGTCCGGGGAAATACATACGGAGGGAGACCGGGGGGAAACAACACAGACAAACCAGCAACGAAGACGAGGTAACACACACTATAAATACACACTGCAGGAAACAGGGGATGGGAAACAGGAGGGGAACACACCTGGAAGACATCACAGCTGACGAGGCAGGGGAAACGTAAACAGAACACGCTGACATAAGACACAGACTTTCACAATAAAACAGGAACTTACACATGCAAGGGACTGACTAAGAAACGTGGACTTAACACAGGAATACATGGGCAGAACCGAATAAACACTAAACAGAGGAAGAACAGAACCAAAATCACAATAATAGAAAACACAAAACGCTGGGTCAAAAGGACCCAGGATCATGACAGTACCCCCCGTCAAGGGCTGGCCCCAGACAGCCCAACACTAGAAAACCAAACCGGTCCAAAAACAGAAAAACCTGACCAGGGCGGGCGGAGGGGGCCATGGAAGGAGGGCTCGAAGCAAAACAAAACAAGAGCAGTAGAAGACCAAAAACAAAACACGCACGAAAAAACACTGGCGCACAAAGAACAGTTCAGTAGTAAGTCAGGGGGCCGACCCGGAGGTCGCCGGCACAAAAGTCCACAAGTCAAACGGTCGGGGGGCCGACCAGGTGGGTAGCACAGGTGACAGAGCTAGTCCGGAGGCCGGCCGTGTGGAAAGCAACGGTGGCGATGTGGAGGCAGTTCAGGGGGCCGACTGTGCGGAAGGCAGAGGCGGCGACTCAGGCGAAGGGGGTCTGGGGAGCGCCCACGACGGCCATGGCGCCCGACCCATAGCCTGGAACGTGGCAGGTTGACTACTATATCATTGTAAAATTCCCTAAAGGAAAAAAACCCCCAAAAACTTAATGATCTTATGAATATCTTTCGAACTTTCTAAATCCCAGAAAGTCGAGAAATCAGATCCAAGTGTGACATCAGCTGACACTTTTTACAGGAGACTCCATCTGAACTCTGTGGAGCCTGATCTCAAGGTTTTTAAGTCTGATCCTGAAACCAGAAGAGGATCTTTCTGTCTCTTCAAATTCATTGTGATCAAATGATTTCGGTTCTGCATGATACCGCTGATGTTTGCACAGAGCAGATAATGAAGTGAATGTTTTTGCACATTGGTAACAATGAAACTCTTTATTTACAGCGTGGGATCGTTTATGCACTTCAAGATGATCCGCAGTGGTGAAGGATGACCCACACTGGTCACAGACTTGCGTTTTGACGTCACTGTGACAGAGTTCATGTTGTCTTAATTCACTTGGTGTGGTGAAGCCTCTCCCACATTCTTTGCAGTAGTTCATTTTGTCTCCAGTGTGTCTGCGTTGATGTCGTTTTAGGCTCTCTTGCTGATTGAACGTCTTCCCACCACCACAGTGACGACAGGGTTGAGAACTGGATCCATCTGTGTCGCTCTGCTTCTAAACAAAGACATAAAAGACAGTGAAGGTCAAGCAATTCCTTCAACATTTTTATCTTGAACACCACCTGAAATAAAGAGCATCTGTGCCAGCATCCAATTACATTTTACTATTTACATTATAACACTCAACTTACTGGCTTACAATGACTCTTAATTTGTAGGTAATCTACTTATTGGGAAGATTGGTGATTAAACTCCTGGATGCTCTACTCTGCATGCCACAAGATACAAACCCCAAGCTGCTCTCCGATGCATCTATTGGAGTGTAAATGTTAGATTGATAGGAAGGGGAGGAGCTTTTAGAACTTTACTTTTTTGCAACATCAGGAAAGTTTCAGGAGAATTGTGTCAGATTTGACTGAATATTCTGTACATGAAGTTTTCATGTCTCATTTAGTTTTGAAATTAAACTTCATTCACATAATACTTCAAACAAACTACAACTGTAAAAAGAAAAATACATACCTCACAGTAACTGCACTTGTAGAGTTTCTCTCTGCTGTGAATCTTTTGGTGTGATTTGAGGTAACGTGGAGATTTAAAAGTCTTCTCACACAGTTCGCATTTATAAGGTCTCTTCCCAGTGTGGATAAACATGTGCTGCTCTAAGTTTTTGTATGTCACAAAAATTTTGCCACACTGATCACAGAAGCAAACATCCTTTTTTGTGTGAATGCGTAGGTGAATGTCTCGGCTGACTAGCCAGCGGAAAGTTTTTCCACAAATGTGACAGCTGTACGCTTTAAATCCGGAGTGGGTAACTTGATGACGCTGTAAGTAGCTACTTTGAGTAAAAGCTTTATCACACTGATCACAGCTGTACGCTTTAACTCCACTGTGGATGAGTTGGTGTGTTTTTAAGCTTCCAGCCTGGGTAAAAGA
>NW_005188537.1:17490-19150 GCF_000239375.1 Pundamilia nyererei
GCTTTAACTCCACTGTGGATGAGTTGGTGTGTTTTTAAGCTTCCAGCCCGGTTAAAAGACTTTCCACACAACTCACAGCTGTATGCTTTAACTCCACTGTGAACAAGTTGGTGTGCTTTTAAGATTCCAGCCCGGGTAAAATCCTTCCCACACTCATCACAGCTGTATGCTTTAACTCCACTGTGTATGAGTTGGTGTCTTTTTAAGCTGTCAGGACGGTGAAAAGACTTTCCACACAACTCACAGCTGTACGCTTTAACTCCACTGTGTATGAGCTGGTGAGTTTTTAAGTTTCGAGAAAGGGAAAACGACTTTCCACACTCATCACAGCTGTATTTTTTCTCTCTCTTTCTTCTGTGAGGTTTGTCAGCCTCCTGAGAGCGCTGACTTCTCGCTCCATGTTGGTCCTGCAGTGACAGAGATACAAACAGAGGCAGTGAGTGAAATGCAGTCGTGGAACAAACTCAACCTTCAAACTTCCTCCACTAACACTAGTTTTAAACCAAAGGTTGAAGTAGTTCCTTTTCAGTCAATACACTCGGTACAACACACGTGCTATGGGATATCATGTCCTCGCGTGTCCTGGCTGAGGAAACCTTTATTCACGCCTTTAAGGAAGAGGATCTGTGATGACGTGTGCACAGCCCCACATGCAAACATATCCCCCTGCCATCACAGTCACCCCTCAGTTATTACACTCTTTGGGATCTTACAAAACTTCAAACGACTCGTCGACTATTAAATTAGTTGTTGACAATGATGTAATTTAAAACGATGTAATCGTGACTAGTCGACTAATCATGGCAGCCCTACTTGTGACATGTGCAATGACAATAAAGTTGAATTCTTTTCTATACTATTCTAACCACAATAAAGAGCAGAGCTACAGGTAAGCTAACTGAGAGTGACTGGGGTTCAAGCGTCAGGAACAGCGCTCATGACGGTTCTTTCCCTCGTGCACGAGCAAAACAAAGAGCTCTGGTGACTTGCGTCTTGCTCTTGCCATTGTAGTAGAGTTGTCTTGGCATTCCAGCAATAGGTTTATGCTAGACAAACCTATCAATAAGTTTCCTTGTGTGATTATAGATGATAAATTAAACTGGAAGTCGCATATAAATCACATACATGACACAATTTCAAGAAGGGTTTCATTTTAGTAAAGTAAAACACATTCTGGACTAGGAATGGGTACCGGTATCCGGGGCCATAATGGCACCGGTTCTGACATAAACTGTAGTAACCAGACCGAAAAGCAGCGCACATTTCGGTGCTTTTTTTTTTTCTTGAGACATCATACACTTTGGATTCTAGCCATTCATTTTACCTTTGCAAGGATAGTAGGCGGACCGAGGTACGTTCTTTTAGAGCAGAGCTACAGATTAAAAATGCCCAAGGCGAAGCTGTCAAAAGTCATGCTGTACTTCACAACAAAAGATTCAAACTCAGCAGCCTGCAACAAGTGCTTTAAGGTGATATTGTGCAAAGGAGGTAAAACCTCGAATCTGATGAAACACCTGGCGATGCATAGCGCTTTTTTAAAAGCAGAGAAATGCACTGTATTTGACAGCTTGCTGCAAGACCAAGCACCAAGCAGGTGTGGTGCCTGTTATCCCCCAGCATCCCCCAAGAACCCGAAGAGGAGAGTCCTGGAGGGAAGGTA